>NC_139701.1:55062753-55107753 GCF_964188405.1 Protomyctophum parallelum
CGGGAAGAAAGACGGGAGAGAGAGTTACCTACGGGAAGAAACACGGGAGAGAGAGTTACCTACGGGAAGAAAGACGGGAGAGAGAGTTACCTACGGGAAGAAATACGGGAGAGAGAGAGTTACCTACGGGAAGAAATACGGGAGAGAGAGTTACCTACGGGAAGAAAGACGGGAGAGAGTTACCTACGGGAAGAAAGACGGGAGAGAGAGAGTTACCTACGGGAAGAAAGACGGGAGAGAGAGTTACCTACGGGAAGAAATACGGGAGAGAGAGTTACCTACGGGAAGAAAGACGGGAGAGAGAGAGTTACCTACGGGAAGAAAGACGGGAGAGAGAGAGTTACCTACGGGAAGAAAGACGGGAGAGAGAGTTACCTACGGGAAGAAAGACGGGAGAGAGAGTTACCTACGGGAAGAAAGACGGGAGAGAGAGTTACCTACGGGAAGAAATACGGGAGAGAGAGTTACCTACGGGAAGAAACACGGGAGAGAGAGTTACCTACGGGAAGAAATACGGGAGAGAGAGAGTTACCTACGGGAAGAAAGGCGGGAGAGAGAGAGTTACCTACGGGAAGAAATACGGGAGAGAGAGAGTTACCTACGGGAAGAAATACGGGAGAGAGAGAGTTACCTACGGGAAGAAAGGCGGGAGAGAGAGAGTTACCTACGGGAAGAAAGACGGGAGAGAGAGAGTTACCTACGGGAAGAAATACGGGAGAGAGAGAGTTACCTACGGGAAGAAAGGCGGGAGAGAGAGAGTTACCTACGGGAAGAAAGACGGGAGAGAGAGAGTTACCTACGGGAAGAAATACGGGAGAGAGAGTTACCTACGGGAAGAAATACGGGAGAGAGAGAGTTACCTACGGGAAGAAATACGGGAGAGAGGAAAGACAGAGAGAGATGGGGTGGCGGGAGGGGAGGGAGGGGGTTGCGGCAGAGAGATAGAACAAGATGAAAGGAGAAAAGAGCAAGGGGTGGATTGTAATTACAGTAAAACCAGAGAGAAATATTTGTGACCAGATTTGACTGAGAGACTGCATCGCGCAAATTCCAGCTTTTCACCAGAGAAAACTTTTTTTTTTTTAATGAGTTAATTTACTAGAGCATGTCTGAAATAAGTGTCAGAGCTGAACATGAAATAAATGCTTAAACATGTAGCTAGGTGTAATGCTAGAGACCACAGAAGTAAACCTTTCAAGCCTGTTTTCTCAACTCGCTGTTTTCTGCAAGACATTACTCTATAAGCCATATCTCCAAGACTGGTGGGTCAAACTAAACAACCAATATGTCAATTTGAGGCTATGATTCCCTGCTTTCACATGACATGAACAAACGAATATTCCAAAAAATACAATGGCAGTCCCTCAGTCAAATTCGGTCACATTTAATGGAGATATTTCAGAGATTTTTCAGGTACAGTAACAAAATTATAATTCAGATTCAGATTCCCACACATAGGAATTTGTTTTGGCATTATCATGTGTGCATTCAATTCTCATTTCACAAATAACATAAATACAGGGGTGCAGTAGTACTTAGTCATTGGTTACACCAGTCATTAGTCCTACAACTACAAACCCTAATCTCAAACCCTCACCCTAACCCTAACCTCCCACGGGGCAGAACACCTAAACCTAACCTTAACCCATGTCTAACCAATGACTAGTCTAAACCTAACCTCCCACGGGGCAGAACACCTAAACCTAACCTTAACCCATGTCTAACCAATGACTAGTCTAAACCTAACCTCCCACGGGGCAGAACACCTAAACCTAACCTTAACCCATGTCTAACCAATGACTAGTCTAAACCTAACCTCCCACGGGGCAGAACACCTAAACCTAACCTTAACCCATGTCTAACCAATGACTAGTCTAAACCTAACCTCCCACGGGGCAGCACACCCAAACCTAACCTTAACCCATGTCTAACCAATGACTAGTCTAAACCTAACCTCCCACGGGGCAGCACACCCAAACCTAACCTTAACCCATGTCTAACCAATGACTAGTCTAAACTAAGTATGCACCCCTATAAAACATCTCCTTCATGTTATACTTACTAGTGAACAGCGGGTGGAGCTGGAGGGAGTGGAGTCTGGTCTCCTCCACGCTGCAGCCCAGGAAGAAGTCTGGAGCAAAGCGCCTGCAGCAGACGACAACAACGGCAATGATGAACCTCAGAAACACAACAAATACTTTGGGGACTTTTATATTTCACATACAATACTAAACTAAAACAATGTTAAAGATGGAGTGCTACAATTTTTGTATTTTTCCAGTTTTTCATGTGTCTCTGAGGTGACAGTACTTCATTAGACACCCTGGAGTCGTTTTTATGTCCAATGGTGTATTAACTTTGTATTTAGGGTTTCTTCCTGGAGGCTGAACCCTTGACAGTCAAACGGGCCAATGAAATAAACAGTAATATAGTGACACCACACTATCAGCCCCTCCCCTAACCCCTCCCCCTTTATCATACAACTACAGCTGTGGGTGCAGCTTAAGTTCAAGTGGATCACCACCCATCACCGCCCACCAGGCAAACCAGGCATACTTAATGAACTGGTGGGCGTGTCCACATAAAAACAACATTTTAACAAATACTGTACACTTTTTGGAAAAGGTTCTTCCTCCTTATATTATAATAATACCTGATGATCATGTTTTAGGGTGGAATAAAATCGTGGCACTCCATCTTTAAAACGTCCCACTAATCAAAGCATACTGACTGACAGACACACCTGTACAGAACGTAGGACAGTGTATATTGTTGGCCCTTATCCTCCAGCCCAGTCTTTTCCATGGTGACCAATAAGCCGCTCTCTCTGGCTCGGTCGCCCAACAACTCCTGGTGTCGTGGGAGGAGCAGGAAGTCAGGTGGGTCCTCGACGTAATCTACTGGTGAAGCACATGTGACACACACACACACACGCACACACACACACACACACACCAATCACTGTTGATTAGCAAATGTAACAGGTTTTGAGTCACTTGAGCGCATTTCAAAAGGGTTTTTTTGGTCAGCATGAGCGAACAAACAGAGATGTTTCAAAACATGGAAAGTATACATTGTGCCCTAATGGTAGCAACTACAGGCCATGCAGGCCCCATTACAAATGATACTGTAGTCTCTCAACCATGTTGAACACTTAAAGGGACACTTCACCCTTTTTGCAAAAGAATATATGTTAATGACGTTTAGAAGCTTTAGAACACTTTCCTGGAGATCTTTATGTGTGTAATATGTGGTTTTAGATATTTTAGATTGTAGCAGTGAGCCCGGTGTCTCTGATGTCATGGACACTGGGCTCACTTCCTTCCTGGACTACATGTTGTCTCAGTAAGACAGCTCTCCCCCTATCCACAAGGAGGAGCAGTGCACCAAAGAATTATGGGAATTGTAGTCCAGGAAGGTAGTGAGACCAGTGTCCATGAGATCAGAGACAACAGGCTCACTGCTACAATCTAAAATAACTAAAACCACATATTACACACATAAATA
Organism: Protomyctophum parallelum; assembly: GCF_964188405.1. Taxonomy (NCBI): domain Eukaryota; kingdom Metazoa; phylum Chordata; class Actinopteri; order Myctophiformes; family Myctophidae; genus Protomyctophum; species Protomyctophum parallelum. The sequence goes on from NC_139701.1 coordinate 55,066,261, forward strand.
CCCCCAGGAAAGTGATCTAAAGCTTCTAAACGTCATTAACATATATTCTTTTGCAAAAAGGGTGAAGTGTCCCTTTAATAACCTGGATGTCAGGCTCAAACAAACACACCTTGGAAGTGGAACACGATTAGAGTAACCCACAACGAAGACACCATGAGGCTCCATCTTTTGAAAAACATTTTTGAATAGTTCAACTAGCCCAATCTACATTGACACGTTGTGTGAGCTTATAGACTGGCCATTTTAACTATTCAAAGATGTTTTGCAAAATAGTAAAAAAAAAGGCAAAGAAGTTTAGGGGTAAGGGGTGTGTGTGCCAGGGTATAGCTACTAACTCATGTTCTGAGGGGAATAGCTAGGTGCGCTCTGCCGACCGAGGTCCTCCCGGGAGCGATAAAAGCTGATATTACCTCTTTGGTACTTTTCTGGGGATTCCTCCTTATTCTTGGCGTCAGGGGTTCCGTCTAGTCTGAGGACCAGCACCTCTAGCTCTGCCTGGACGGCCACAAACGCCCCACACAGTGACACCTATAGGGAGGGCCAATACATGTTGGTGTGTAACCCATAGCAAAGCAGCTAACATGTAGCATATTGTCCCTGACAAAACCAAATACATCTTCCAAGAATGTACAGCAATTCTGAGCAAAATGCTCAGAATAGCACGGAGATAGAACGGAGAGGAGATGGATTGGAGATGGAGAGGAGAGGAGAGGAGAGGAGAGGGAGAGGGAGAGGAGAGGAGAGGAGAGGAGAGGAGAGGAGAGGAGAGGAGAGGAGAGGAGAGGAGAGGAGAGGAGAGGAGAGGAGAGGAGAGGAGAGGAGAGGAGAGGAGAGGAGAGGAGAGGAGAGGAGAGGAGAGGAGAGGAGAGGAGAGGAGAGGAGAGGAGAGGAGAGGAGAGGAGAGACCATATAGAGAGAGGAGAGGAGAGGAGAGGAGAGGAGAGGAGAGGAGAGGAGAGGAGAGGAGAGGAGAGGAGAGGAGAGGAGAGGAGAGGCCATATAGAGAGAGGAGAGGAGAGGAGAGGAGAGGAGAGGAGAGGAGAGGAGAGGAGAGGAGAGGAGAGGAGAGGAGAGGAGAGGAGAGGAGAGGAGAGGAGAGGAGAGGAGAGGAGAGGAGAGGAGAGGAGAGGAGACCTGATGAGGTATGAGTCCAGGAAGATGCAGGATGACAGAGCGTTCAAAGTCCAGGACAGAAATGTTGGGGTTTGGACTGGAGTTCTGACCTAGGAGGAGAAACCAAAATAGAGCTGCTCTCATGAGACAGTCAGCTGTACTTTCTCTGTAAACTTTTAACTCGTACTTGATCAGATACTGTCTCCCTCCTTAATGTAGGCTGAGATATAGAGTGATCAGATACTGTCTCCCTCCTTAATGTAGGCTGAGATATAGATATATAGCGGTTGATTAATGTTCCGTCTTTTGATTAATCTCCGTTCGTGGCGGTGAGCGTAACTATTTGATAGGACGGAGATCTCTGCTTTGGCCGCTCGGAGTGTTAACCCATTCTGACCTGAGATCAGATTCATACGAGGTTTCCGCCGGACACACACTGATCTGATGAACCCATTCTGACCTGAGATCAGATTCATACGAGGTTTCCGCCGGACACACACTGATCTGATGAACCCATTCTGACCTGAGATCAGATTCTAAAAATGTCAGTCGTTCTTCGATTTTTCAAAAAATAGCAGACCTACAAGCTCGTATCGCGCCACTCGGTGGCGCGATATGAGCTTGTAGATCTGCTATTTTTCAATAGCTAAAGCACGACATGATGCCAACACCAAAATGGGTGCCCGGTCAGAATGGGTTAACAACAATATTGACAACTGCATTCAGTTCCGTTCCGTTCCGTACCTTAGCATTCAGACTTGGAGTGTACAGCATATACTATACCGTCTCTGTGTGATCTACTGTACCGTGTACTGTACCTTGTACTGTACCTTGGCTCAGACTTGGGTTCTGTTGGGAGCTCTGCCAGAGGGGTTGAATGTTCTGTTGGCTCTGATTAAAGATATATCATTACAATAATTATGTACATGTCAAACAAAGCTTATAGTGGTAAAACATATTAGCACTTGCGCATCATGGGGACCCGGGTTCGAATCTCACGTAGGACATGAACGTTACAGAGTGCAGCTTTTAATAAAAATTTTAAAGAATAGACTGATTTACAATAGGGCCCACCATTTTCAATAGTCCCGGGAGAAAATACAGAATTATGAACAAAAATTAAAAACGTACATTCAATGTAATGTAACACAGTCAATGTATCGAGTCAGTTGATTCAATTCATCTGGTAGGTTTCGGTAACATTTTAATGACTTGGGAGGAGATCATGTAAACAAATACAAAATCCCCAAATTGAGCCATTAATAGCTCAATGCAATGGTGAATAAACAATGACTTGTATTGATGCTGGTATGGTCTCTCGACTCTCTTAACCCATTCTGACCTGAGATCAGATTCATACGAGGTTTTCCACTGGACACACACTGGTCTGATGAACCCATTCTGACCCGAGATCAGATTCTAAAAATGTCAGTCGTTCTTCGATTTTTCAAAAATAGCAGACCTACAAGCTCGTATCGCGCCACTATTTTTCAATAGATAAAGCATAACATGATTCTAACACCAAAATGGGTGCCCGGTCAGAATGGGTTAAATGCAATTATACAAATGCTGCTATTAGACCCCTTTTTTTTAACCCCATCGAATGAAAACAATGCTTTGTCCTCACACTATTCTCGCTGCTGCACCGTCCACCCCCCCCTCCCCCCTTCCCCAGTATACAGAAAGCCGTCCTCCAGTCCTTACCAGGCTCAGCTGGTTCTGTCTCCTCAGAGTGAACAGCACCAGGGTCCCGGCACAGCCCACCACCAGGTCCCCGGTCAGCGGGCAACACGCCACGGCCAGGGGACGCACCGACATGGGGATCTCGATGATCTCCATCTGAGTCCCGCCCCGCACGGACGCCCCGCGCAACAGGTGTCCTAACAGACGCACGCCGACCCGCGCCTTCTCCTCCGCCTGGGTTAAAACAGAGAGGAAAAGACACAGACATAGAAGAAGAGATAGTCGTATAGCCCATTCTGACCTGAGATCAGATTCATACGAGGTTTCCGCCGGACACACACACTGGTCCTGATGAACCCATTCTGACCTGAGATCAGATTATAAAAATGTCAGTCGCTCTTCGATTTTTCAAAAAATAGCAGACCTACAAGCTCGTAGCGTGCCACTCGGTGGCGCGCTATGAGCTTGTAGATCTGCTATTTTTAAATAGCTAAAGCATAACATGATGCCGACACCAAAATGGGTTAAAATAAGGCTTCTAAACCCTAATAGTTTTATGAAAAACATGTTTCTATGTCAGTTGTGCTCAACCTTTTTCATGTCAAGGACCCCCAGAATTATCTGTATTGGGCCACGGACCCCCCCCCCATCTCAAAATATGTTGTTCCAGGGACCCCCGAGAAGCAAATATTTTAGTTAAAAATGTTCGCTCTGAAATATATATTCAAAGATTTGCACCACATTTTCACAACTCTTCAAAAATAGCAGACCTACAAGCTCGTAGCGTGCCACCGTAGATCTGCTATTTTTCAACAGCTAAAGCATGACATAATGCTTAAAACACCAAAAGGGGTTCCCGCCCGAAATGGGTTAAATAGAATAGCGCCGAGTGCCACGCTACGAGCTTGTATAGATCTACTATTTTTGAAAAACCTTGAAAATGTGACGCGAATCTTTTTAAAGATATTCTTTCAGAGCGTACGTTTTTATTTTAGAATCTTTTAGAAAGTTAGAAGCCCAAGAGGCTTATTGAGAACTTCCCTTAATTTGAAGAATCAGACTATACAAAAAAACAATACCGCAGTAATACATTCAGTAGATATGCTTAAATACAAACATACATGCATTACATATACAAATATATATTACAAACATAAAATAAACACCTGCCTACAAACCTACACTCACACATAACCAACTGTATATTTGTCTCCACCAGGCCGAAGGCATGGGGGGAGAGTATGTTTTGCACTCCGTCCGTCCGTCCGTCCGTCCGTCCGTCCGTCCGTCCGTCCGTGTGTGTGTGTGTGTGTGTGTCCGTCCGTGAGCAGCTAATCTCGGCCACCGTTAACCCGGTCGATGCCAAATTTTGCACACACTCTCCCTGGATGCCAACGATGAACCTCTGCCCCAAACTTTCCAGAACGGCCTGTTATAGCGCCACCAGGAGGCCGCTTTGTGCAAAACAAGTTTTTGCACAGCACACCTACAGATTTTGTCCAAACATCACGCAAATTGGTACACAGTCTCTCTAGAGCCATTCAACCAAACCGGTCTTTCATATTTCTCACACTCCATCCTGATTGGTTAAGATTGGCTTCCAAAGTTCACAGGAGTGCTCAGTTTCAAACAAAATGCTGCAAATCATGAACACATCGCGTGATTTCCGTGAAATTGTGCACCCACATTCCCACTAGGCCGAGGACAAAATGCCACATGAACAATTTCAACTCAGCCTCAAGGTGGCGCTATAACTGGCCGAAAAGAGTTTTTACCTCTAACTGCACGGATCTGTGGATAACCTGGTGGAGACCTGTGCCCAGAAGGGCACTTTTTCTAGTTATCCACTGCGTTTATTCATTATTTGACACATTTACAGTGCCTACCTGACACCGCCAGTTGGTGTACGCTCTGAGGTACGTAGCGTTGTTCTTCTCCTCGATAGTTACCAAGTAGTCTCCTACAGGTAGTTTGCAGAGAAAAGACATAAAGACTCAGTGAAAACAGGGGATATACTAGTTAGGCCAAAGCTTTTTCCTTCATTCTCTCCCTTGCTCGCATACATACTACATTAGTGCTATATTAATCCACCATTTCTCACCTACTAGCACACTGAAACACTCATTCAAACTACGTCATGTCGTGTAGTTTAGTTTCTATTTAGCTATGTGACTCCTAAAGGGGGAGAGAGGCAGGAGATCAGAGAGAGTGTTTAACTTAATTAACAGTCTGTTACACAGAATCTACCAGAGAGAGAGAGAGAGAGAGAGAGAGAGAGAGACAGAGACAGAGACAGAGAGAGAGAGAGAGAGAGAGATAGAGAAAGAGAGGCAGAGAGTCAGACAGAAAGACAGACGCGTCATCCCAAACCATATACCACACAAAGACGCTCTGTGATTGGCCAGTGCACTTTTGCAAGGACACGCTGTGATTGGCCCGGGGGAAACGCTCTCGCCAGAACATGATTTACTATTCTGTGCCTGTCGGTTCGAAACTCGAACGGCGCTGAGTCAAACTTCCCAACGTTCTTCTCGGCACCTTGTCTCGCTCGGTGGTGCCTTGAGACGGCGCGCCTCCGTCGCGGTCTAAAACTATACTTTATCGGCCAAAATAAAACAGTGCGCCGAGAGGCACTTCCGTGCTGGCCACAGAAGCGGGACGTGGGCACAAGCAGTTCAGGGTTTAACGTCACCAGAGAGAGAGTTTAGGGTTTAATGTCACCAGAGAGAGAGAGAGAGACAGTGACAGAGTGAAATACGTAGTTCAGGGTTTAATGTCACCAGAGAGAGAGAGACAGTGACAGAGTGAAATACGTAGTTTAGGGTTTAATGTCACCAGAGAGAGAGAGACAGTGACAGAGTGAAATACGTAGTTTAGGGTTTAATGTCACCAGAGAGAGAGAGAGACAGTGACAGAGTGAAATACGTAGTTTAGGGTTTAATGTCACCAGAGAGAGAGAGACAGTGACAGAGTGAAATACGTAGTTTAGGGTTTAATGTCACCAGAGAGAGAGAGACAGTGACAGAGTGAAATACGTAGTTCAGGGTTTAATGTCACCAGAGAGAGAGAGACAGTGACAGAGTGAAATACGTAGTTCAGGGTTTAATGTCACCAGAGAGAGAGAGACAGTGACAGAGTGAAATACGTAGTTTAGGGTTTAATGTCACCAGAGAGAGAGAGACAGTGACAGAGTGAAATACGTAGTTCAGGGTTTAATGTCACCAGAGAGAGAGAGACAGTGACAGAGTGAAATACGTAGTTCAGGGTTTAATGTCACCAGAGAGAGAGAGACAGTGACAGAGTGAAATACGTAGTTCAGGGTTTAATGTCACCAGAGAGAGAGAGACAGTGACAGAGTGAAATACGTAGTTTAGGGTTTAATGTCACCAGAGAGAGAGAGACAGTGACAGAGTGAAATACGTAGTTTAGGGTTTAATGTCACCAGAGAGAGAGAGAGACAGTGACAGAGTGAAATACGTAGTTTAGGGTTTAATGTCACCAGAGAGAGAGAGACAGTGACAGAGTGAAATACGTAGTTTAGGGTTTAATGTCACCAGAGAGAGAGAGACAGTGACAGAGTGAAATACGTAGTTTAGGGTTTAATGTCACCAGAGAGAGAGAGAGACAGTGACAGAGTGAAATACGTAGTTCAGGGTTTAATGTCACCAGAGAGAGAGAGACAGTGACAGAGTGAAATACGTAGTTCAGGGTTTAATGTCACCAGAGAGAGAGAGACAGTGACAGAGTGAAATACGTAGTTTAGGGTTTAATGTCACCAGAGAGAGAGAGACAGTGACAGAGTGAAATACGTAGTTCAGGGTTTAATGTCACCAGAGAGAGAGAGACAGTGACAGAGTGAAATACGTAGTTTAGGGTTTAATGTCACCAGAGAGAGAGAGACAGTGACAGAGTGAAATACGTAGTTTAGGGTTTAATGTCACCAGAGAGAGAGAGACAGTGACAGAGTGAAATACGTAGTTTAGGGTTTAATGTCACCAGAGAGAGAGAGACAGTGACAGAGTGAAATACGTAGTTCAGGGTTTAATGTCACCAGAGAGAGAGAGACAGTGACAGAGTGAAATACGTAGTTTAGGGTTTAATGTCACCAGAGAGAGAGAGAGACAGTGACAGAGTGAAATACGTAGTTCAGGGTTTAATGTCACCAGAGAGAGAGAGAGACAGTGACAGAGTGAAATACGTAGTTTAGGGTTTAATGTCACCAGAGAGAGAGAGAGACAGTGACAGAGTGAAATACGTAGTTTAGGGTTTAATGTCACCAGAGAGAGAGAGAGACAGTGACAGAGTGAAATACGTAGTTTAGGGTTTAATGTCACCAGAGAGAGAGAGAGACAGTGACAGAGTGAAATACGTAGTTTAGGGTTTAATGTCACCAGAGAGAGAGAGAGACAGTGACAGAATGAAATACGTAGTTTAGGGTTTAATGTCACCAGAGAGAGAGAGACAGTGACAGAGTGAAATACGTAGTTTAGGGTTTAATGTCACCAGAGAGAGAGAGAGACAGTGACAGAGTGAAATACGTAGTTTAGGGTTTAATGTCACCAGAGAGAGAGAGACAGTGACAGAGTGAAATACGTAGTTTAGGGTTTAATGTCACCAGAGAGAGAGAGACAGTGACAGAGTGAAATACGTAGTTTAGGGTTTAATGTCACCAGAGAGAGAGAGACAGTGACAGAGTGAAATACGTAGTTTAGGGTTTAATGTCACCAGAGAGAGAGAGAGACAGTGACAGAGTGAAATACGTAGTTTAGGGTTTAATGTCACCAGAGAGAGAGAGACAGTGACAGAGTGAAATACGTAGTTCAGGGTTTAATGTCACCAGAGAGAGAGAGACAGTGACAGAGTGAAATACGTAGTTTAGGGTTTAATGTCACCAGAGAGAGAGAGACAGTGACAGAGTGAAATACGTAGTTTAGGGTTTAATGTCACCAGAGAGAGAGAGACAGTGACAGAGTGAAATACGTAGTTTAGGGTTTAATGTCACCAGAGAGAGAGAGACAGTGACAGAGTGAAATACGTAGTTTAGGGTTTAATGTCACCAGAGAGAGAGAGACAGTGACAGAGTGAAATACGTAGTTCAGGGTTTAATGTCACCAGAGAGAGAGAGACAGTGACAGAGTGAAATACGTAGTTTAGGGTTTAATGTCACCAGAGAGAGAGAGACAGTGACAGAGTGAAATACGTAGTTTAGGGTTTAATGTCACCAGAGAGAGAGAGACAGTGACAGAATGAAATACGTAGTTTAGGGTTTAATGTCACCAGAGAGAGAGAGACAGTGACAGAGTGAAATACGTAGTTTAGGGTTTAATGTCACCAGAGAGAGAGAGACAGTGACAGAGTGAAATACGTAGTTTAGGGTTTAATGTCACCAGAGAGAGAGAGACAGTGACAGAGTGAAATACGTAGTTTAGGGTTCAATGTCACCAGAGAGAGAGAGACAGTGACAGAGTGAAATACGTAGTTTAGGGTTTAATGTCACCAGAGAGAGAGAGAGTGACAGAGTGAAATACGTAGTTTAGGGTTTAATGTCACCAGAGAGAGAGAGACAGTGACAGAGTGAAATACGTAGTTTAGGGTTTAATGTCACCAGAGAGAGAGAGACAGTGACAGAGTGAAATACGTAGTTTAGGGTTTAATGTCACCAGAGAGAGAGAGAGACAGTGACAGAGTGAAATACGTAGTTCAGGGTTTAATGTCACCAGAGAGAGAGAGAGACAGTGACAGAGTGAAATACGTAGTTTAGGGTTTAATGTCACCAGAGAGAGAGAGACAGTGACAGAGTGAAATACGTAGTTTAGGGTTTAATGTCACCAGAGAGAGAGACAGTGACAGAGTGAAATACGTAGTTCAGGGTTTAATGTCACCAGAGAGAGACAGTTCAGGGTTTAATGTCACCAGAGAGAGACAGTCCAGGGTTTAATGTCACCAGAGAGAGACAGTCCAGGGTTTAATGTCACCAGAGAGAGACAGTTCAGGGTTTAATGTCACCAGAGAGAGACAGTTCAGGGTTTAATGTCACCAGAGAGAGTGACAGAGTGAAACACGTACCTATATTGCTGTGGTGGATGCTCTTCACGGTGCCCATGGTGGCAAAACGACAGATCAAAGGACATCCTTCCTGGTCCACGTTGTAAGCCTCCACCTTGGGTTTAGTAGTTCAGTTTTATTATTTATGACTTGAGAACAACTTACATTACATTCTGTAACCTTTTCTCTTTCTGTAACTCAACCACAAGCCCCACTGAGCTGGTTTAAAGGTATATTCAGTGATTTCACTTAATTCAAATATCACTTATTTTTTTGTTTTGTTGTGATAATCCTCCCTACTATAGAGTGTGCTGGCCATATAAGGAGTTCCTCCCTGTCCCCAGTTAACCCCTGGGGGTCAAAAAACCTTAGGTTTCGTTTTTGACTCTCTATCCTGATTGGACGAAAGGCTGGGTCCCACAGCCAAAAACGAAACCTAAGGTTTTTTGAGTGAAATCACTGAATATACCTTTAATTCCCACACAATAATGTGGGATATGCAAGCCACTCTTCAACCACTAGGGTTGACTCATTCTGTATCAGTGCACATTGTTTGTATTCATACATTTGTAATGAAATTAATAAATAATAATGATAGTAATACTACTACTACTACTACTACTACTACTACTACTAATAAAAGGAAAAAGGTTAAAAATATATATCTAAAAAAGAAACAGACCTTGCATCCTCCAGAAGCAACCACAAACAGGGCTCCTCCGCCACAGCACACCAGGCCGGGCTCCTGCTCCACCTGAGGAGAAGAATACATCAGACCACTGGTTCTGAACCTGTGGGTTCGGGTCGGGACCCCGTCGTCCCCACATGACTGCAGCGGAGCCGGGCCAAACTATAGCATAAATCTGGTCAAACATTGGCCAAATTGTCAAATACGATAATAGAATTATATACCTGATGTACAAGTAGATCGGCTATTTTAACAATATGTATGTGTGGAACCGAATCGAACAAAATGTAACGCCTCAACTCCTAATTCCAAGTGCTTGTCAGGGTGGGGGCTGTTCAAATGTGATTACTTTAGGATAGAGAGAGAGAGAGAGAGAGAGAGAAAGAGAGAGACACACACAGACCGACATAATATGATTATTTTAGGAGAGAGAGAGACACAGACAGACAGACACACAGACGCACAGACGCACAGACGCACACACACACACACACACACGCACACACACACACACTTTACTGACCTGTACAATTTGCTGTGATGCAAATGGGTGGCAGTTGTAGACCTGCACCATATTTCAGGTAGGTATAGGTCAGTGGTTGAATTTTGCTTCACAGTGATGTAGTTTTTCCACCCTCTGTTTCGGTGCTGTGCCAATCTAGCATCCACAAGGCTGATGATCAGTGCTTCCAGGCTTCACAGCAAGAATGCCTGGAGGAGATTTAATTAGCCTAAGTTATTTAGTTTTTTTTATATACAATTTAGACCTAAATTATTCCCAGCAAAATAAAACTGGTAATAACCCTTTGATTGATGGATTAAAATGTATTCCACAGTATACGTAGAATAGGGTGACCCAGATGTCCCTCCTTGCGTGGGACAGTCCCTCATTTCCAAGACTTTTCAGGCGTCCCACAAATTGAGACCCTGTCCCACATTGTGACTGGCAGGCAATTGCATTAAATGTTCAAATGCCCTAATAGTTAGTCCCATAATAGTTGGCCTTCTGCTCTCTCATTGTCTCTCCCTGCAAGTGTTTTAAGCATGTTAAAATAGCATAGAAATAAAGCATGATTTTTATGATAGCCAATATTGGTCGAATATGACATCAAGGCTATTAATAGCAACTCATGTAATAAGTTGCTACTCCAGTATGGCCTGTGTGGGATAAGTGGGACGGGGTCCCCGTCCCACTTATCCCACACATGTGATACTTCTGTCCCTCAAATGAACAGTTTGGATCTGGTCACCCTAACGTAGAATGAATCGGTACATTTCAAACGAAAGCAAAGGTCAATACGAAAACTGCTACTTTGAGGACGGAACCATGAAAAGCATGAAAAGGCTTGTTTACCTTTACTTAAAAAGGTCAGGTCTATAATGCATTATAATGCACTAATAATGCATTATAATAACACTCACTCAGCGTCGGAGAGGAACAGGCACTGTCAGATCAGTTACGCAACGTTTGGGAAATCGAATCCCTTGGAATCCACATGAAAGAAATGCATTCTGAGAAGGAATACATGGCAGTGTATCCCAAGCCGTGCATTGATTGATTGATTGATTGATTGATTGATTGAAATATTTATTAACCCATTCTGACCTGAGATCAGATTCATACGAGGTTTCCACTGGACACACACTGGTCTGATTAACCCATTCTGACCTGAGATCAGATTCTAAAAATGTCAGTAGTTCTTCGATTTTTCAAAAATAGCAGACCTACAAGCTCGTAGCGCGCCACTCGGTGGCGCGCTATGAGCTTGTAGATCTGCTATTTTTCAATAGCTAAAGCATAACATGATGCTAACACCAAAATGGGTGCCCTGTCAGAATGGGTTAACAGTTTGCAGAATTACAGTACATTTCAAGCACACACTCAATACAAAGACTGTTAACTGTGAGTGGACGACCCAATTAAGCATTAAACTTGTTTACAACAGGGTCCACCATGTTCAATTCATCAAAACATCTAGAGACATACAAATATAGACACCTCTACATAGTTAAAGAACAGAACAGGAATTCATCATAAAGGAAGCAAAAAGGGAAAAGAAAAATATACACTCACTCGTCATATATGTTCATGAATCATAATCGTGTAGGCTATGACAACGTTTTATGCTGGTCAAAATGCATCCATTCAGCTCAGTGGAACAGCACAATGTAACTACCATAATAACTTAATAGGTCATGCAAAGACACTTTATGACTGACTAGGGGGGGGGGGGGGGAGGGGTCCATTCCATATTCATTTCAAATTCATATTAATTTTTAAAAAAAGTGTTTGGGAACAACTGGTAGCCTATAAAATAAATAGAGAACAGAACGTTTCCAGTTATAATACTTCGTCCTATCATCAGGCTCCTTCTCTCCTCGCCTCGCCCAGCCTTTAATGTCATACAGAGACAGTGATAGCAGGATGATGGTATTAATTATGTATACATGACATGTACATCTCATAGTAATGGCACTGGTACATCTCCTACAGTATTAAATAACTGCATTTATATCATATAAATACAACATTGTGATACATGATTCTATGTCATTGTTGTTCCGCTTTTATGTGGGTGGGATCTCACCTCTAATCGATATCACATGCAGTCTTGTGAGCTATATACGATCAGCCCCCGGCGGGGGGAGTTGGTTGGTTTGGTCCAAATCAGCAGAAAGTACACTTTAAACGTAGAAGACTCCATTTCAACTCACGTTCTGTGAATGCAGATACTGCGACTCTTCTTCGCCAATCGGACAGACAGGAAAATAGCTGTCAAATAAATACATGGCTTTATATGTTTTCAGTTTCCACTCAACTGAACTCACTCACGCTGCAAAGTAGGAAGTGGTCGTTCGCCACAATAACATCATGGACCGCCCTCTCCGGCCACCCCATTGGTTGGTTTTCCTTACAGTAACATTAGGGACCGCCCTCTCCGGCCACCCCATTGGTTGGTTTTCCTTACAGCATACATGGGCAACTGGCGGCCCGGGGACCACATGCGGCCCCCACCTTCAGCTAATGTGGCCCTCAGATTAATTTCGGAATACTGATATGTTATTGGTTTCAGGCTGTTACAATTCCAAACATTCAAACATGACCCGCTTTAATTACTTACAGTCTAAATTAGTAGCTTGCTGAGTAGTGTTACAAATAATGTTATTGTCTTTTTTTTTATGTCCAATATATTTGTATTCATCAAATTACTTTTCAGGAACCCAATTAAAAATAGCAAAAAAATATTCATTATTTCAATTCAAATGTATTTAAAAAATAGCCGATCTACAAGTTCAAAACGCGTCGCATTGCGACGCGTTTTGAACTTGTAGATCGGCATACATTCTCCATAATATGCCGGGGCGTCCGCCGGGCTCCGCCCATTCTAATATAACTACAGCAATTTTCAAATGTTTTTTATATTTTATGTTTAACCTTAGGATTATTATTTGTTTCATTTGATGCCTGATTTGTTTAGGCCTATATTCATATTTTCTACAAAATAAAAAAGGAGAAGAAGAAGAACTTATTAAGAATAAAAGGAAAGCATGATTGTCTTTTTTCTGTGACCCCTTTTAATTGTCGAACTCCAAACTAGATTACTTTGAAGAAACTTTAGTAGTTTCAACTGCCATTAAAACAGGGTTTTTTTTATGGAAGGTTTTTGGACAGTGTCCTGCCCTGACTGGCCAGCTGGTGCACAAATAACGGTATTCGTGATAAACTAGGAAGTCATACCGCTTGTGTTGGTGTAGTTACAAAGCAGTACCACATGGGGGCAGTCGTGGACAAACAGAGAAAGGTAATAGGTCGGTCAAACTTTTAGAGTGGGAATAAAATATTTTACAGACAGGTTGATCAGAAGAAACCAAGGAACCATGGTTCCACTAAGTTAATTATTAATTTATAGGCCATCAGGGGACTTTTATAGACCAATAATGGTAGCTTATATAGATGCACCATTTATACTTTGTAGGCTACACCATATAAAGTATTAGCCTATACACTTGTTTACAAGAGCGTCCACCGTTTTCAATTCATCATCAACAAAACCAATCCTATATACTTTAGTTTTATTCTCTCAGTTAATATTATACGGTTCTCATCTGATTCTGAAAATAGAATACCAAAATGGGAATGAATCATAATCATATGCTGAAGATTTATCATTTTTATATAGGCCTACCGGTACTTAGCGCGCGTGTCGTGTTTGATATGCGTGTCACATCAAAAATGATTGATTTATTGATTGATTGAAATATTTATTAACAGTTTGTAGAATTACAGTACATTTCAAGCACAAACTCAATACAAAGACTGTTAACTGTGAGTGGACGACCCAATTAAGCATTATACACTTGTTTACAACAGGGTCCACATTGTTCAATTCATCAAAACATTTAGAGACATACAAATAGACACTTCTATGTAGCTAAAGAACAGAACAGGAAGCATGTGTAAGCTCACCGTGACCAGAGTGAGTCAACGCATTGCGCCGTGCGGGGGTGATGCGTTGAACTTGTGACCATGCAGGAGACAGCCGACAGGAGGGCGAATGTGAGCTTGGCCGCTATATTCGGTGCGTGGCGCGACACCGACGCCCAACTAACTAAAAGTATAAATCACCCCTGAGCGGCTGAGCCCCCCCCCCTCTCTCTCTCTCCCCCCCCGCCCCCTTCACACACTGTCTCTCTCTCTCTCTCTCTCTCTCTCTCTCTCTCTCTCTCTCTCTCTCTCTCTCTCTCTCTCTCTCTCTCGCTGTCAGTCAGACACTCAGATGAAGATCCTTGCATGGGGTCAGGTTTACAGGTAGTGTTTTCGTCATGGCAGTGCCACCATGCAGGTTAAGCCAAAGGTGTAGCCGTGATTTCAGTTGCATTTCCCAAATGCAAAGAGCAAAAGCAAGGTTAAATAATATAGTTTCTCACAGCAGTCAGTCTCTCTATAACCTCCAGTAAAGAACTCTGCTCAGCATTCCAGGCTCGATCGCTGCGTCGCTTATGATCCTGCAAGGTAAGTTGTTTTGTTTTTTTAGCCTAAAGCAGGCACTTTAATAATGCATATATTTATAGCCTATAGCCTACCTGACAACAATCATTGCATTATTTCCTCAGTCATTTTTAATTCAAAATAAAACAGATATAGGCTACATACAGGCAGGCTATTCTTTAAAGACATTTATTTATGTATGCACATGCTTGCAGCATGCTATCGCGGAACGGAATTCCAAATCTCCACTCATCTATATAATACAATAGTCATATATCTATGCATGACTGAAAAGTGATTACAAGCTTTGAATTAAAGAAATATCTACGCTATTTTGCGAGCAGAGACGCGACTGCTTGTTTTAATGGTGTTTTTCATGTGATGATGAGCTGCTGCTCAGGTGATTTATCACCGTGACGTGCGCGCGCACACTCACGCGGACATGCGGCGCTCTTCAGGAATGCCCTTACCTCAGAGCAGAGTCATGCAACCCCCCCCCCCCCCCCCACCCCCCCCCCCCCCATACATATACAACCAAACATATACCGGCAGCAAAGTCTGACACACACACACACACACACACACACACACACACACACACACACACACACACACACACACACACACACACACACACACACACACACAAACTTAAAACTATATAGGTATTACCTGCAGCCTGCAGGCTATGCAAACCGATGTAATTTCATGGGCATGTAGCCTAGTGTGTGTGTGTGTGTGTGTGTGTGTGTGTGTGTGTGTGTGTGTGTGTGTGTGTGTGTGTGTGTGTGTGTGTGTGTGTGTGTGTGTGTGCCCATCCTGATGTTTTATGGAGTAGTCTTATATCTTAAGCAGGCCCTATACAATTCAATTCAATTCAATTCAAAGGGCTTTATTGGCATGGGAAAACATACATTTACATTGCCAAAGGAGAAAGTATACAATAGAGCACCGAAGTCCTGACGTAACTCGCTCATCCCGACGATTCCCCTGGTTCACGGAAGTAGTTTCTCTATGGAGAATAACATGGGGTGATCTTAATATCGTCTACTATAAGCGTTGTGGTCCAAAAATAAACAAGCTGTCTCGGCGTTATTGTCAGGAAGGTGTCTCTGTATCGTTTGCAACAGTCAGTCACTCATATATGATACAGTCTGCTTCTAGCGAAAATCTAACTAATTCAGCAGCAGTAACATTAGCGTTTTCTCTCAGTCAGTTGATTCTTCATATCCATGTGAGTGAAGCGGCCGGGATGACATGTTTATTTTTCAAACACAGTTCTTATATGAATCAATCTAAAACTCCTCCTATGGTGATTTCAATGCAACTAAACAAATACATGAACCTGGGGACTGACGCCCTCTACTGAAAGTGACGTCAGACTTCGGTGCTCTATACAACAATACATGCAGCAATACAATCAAAACTTATAAAAAATGATGTTCATTTGAAAGTCAGAATCTTCAATAGATCAATGTCTATGTATACCAAGATCACTGGATGCAGGTATAGTGCAGGAATATACACAATGATAAGTCTTTAGGGTAGTTGTGTTCCATTCGATATCCTTCTCCTATCACAGCAACTCACGGATCGTGCTGCTGCGTTTGCACATTGTTGTACTTCGCCCAGCAGATATGTGTCTCTGATGTCTTGGTACAATGGACAGATGGTTAGGAAATGTATAGCTCGGTTTCCACTTTATTTTGTGTGCAGCATGGGTGCATACTGCATAGTCTGTCTTCTCTCGGGATACAGGTCTGCCTATATGACGGCCTTTCTCGATCGCAAGTTTTCATGCTCAGACCCATGACCCAGCCACACACATAAGCAAATATTTATTTTTAAAGGTTGTTTTGTAGATCGGCTAATATCTTTATAACCAAGAGCTATACAGTAAAGTGATTAGTCTGATTTTGATGTTAAAGGCTATTAATTAAGTCATTTTGTTGGGGACTCCCTGCTGGAACCCCGTCAAGCATGCACCTGGGAGTCCCTGGACCCTCACTCTGAGTAGTACTACTGCATTAACCCATTCTGACCTGAGATCAGATTCATACGAGGTTTTCCACTGGACACACACTGGTCTGATGAACCCATTCTGACCTGAGATCAGATTCTATAAAAATGTCAGTCGTTCTTCGATTTTTCAAAAATGGCAGACCTACAAGCTCGTATCGCGCCACTCGGTGGCGCGATACGAGCTTGTAGATCTGCTATTTTTCAATAGATAAAGCATAACATGATGCCGACACCAAAATGGCGTCAGAATGGGTTAAGTCACATCTCATGCCGCGCTGGTGCTATCAGTACTGGGACAAGGTCCATTCGTCCATTCGTTATTCTGGAGAATCAGGACAGAATTTTCGCTGACCTTCCATAAATCCAGAGTGTTAATAACTGCTTTTGAGCGGTGCTATACCCACTCCAACGTGTGGCTTTGTGTGTATATGTCTACCCCCCCCACTTCACACAAGTGTGACTTTTGAGGGGCGCTAGCCCCTCCTATGCCCAGCTTTGTGTGTTTGTGTGTACCCCATAGTGATGATTTGATTGGCTGAGCGCGGAATGTGACGACAAAAAAAGAAATGAGGACAGAAAAGTGAGGACGCCAATTGTGATTGGACCGGAATGGGATGATGTATGACGATAAGAGCGCCCCTCACTTCACACTAGTGTGATTATTTTTGAGGGGCGCCATAGCCCCTCCTATATACAGGTTTAATGTTTGTGTTTAGCTCAATGTTTGTTTTAAAAACCCCATTGACAATAAAGAGAATTTAACTTTTTATTTTCTTTTTACACTGTTTGTTTTAATCACCTAAGACGTAAGATGATAAAAGCGCTCCTCACTTCACACAGGTGTGATTTTTCACTATGTAGAGACTACTAAAGGTCTGAAGCTATTGTCTGCTGCATTTAATGTAGCTTATTGTAGGCATATAGGTATCAGCTCAGTGGCCTTGTGGTTAGAGTGTCCGCCCTGAGACTGGGAGGTCGGGGGTTCGATTCCCGGCCGGGGTCATACCAAAGACTCTAAAAATGGGAACCAGTGCTTGACACTCAGCATCAAGGGTTGGGGGGTAAGTCCCTGTGACATACTAGCGTCATGTCCAGGGGGTGTACTTGTACATCAAGCTGCCTCACGCTACAGAAACAGGAGATAGGCCTCCTGCCCTATGGGCCCCATGGCTCGGCGAGGCTATACCTATATAGGTAGGCTATGTTGTAATGCAAGGTAGGTACAGTAGGAGCAATGAAAGACTCAACATGCTGCATGCGCAGCTATAGTAGGTTAATGGCTTAAAAAAGAACATAGTGCATTTCGTTACCCGAGTCTTCGAAATCAGTTTGTGACCCGGAGGGCAGTGGGGATCTTAAGAAAACCACTAGGATATTACAGTGTGACGTGATAATGGCCTTTTCCCGGGGGAAGAGGCAGTGAAAGTCATCTAGTGTTTCACACAAATAAGATGTTTGCTGCTGTGTGTGGCTATAGCTAGCTGCAAGCCCAGCCATGCTTAAACACCTGTGTGCGGTTAACAGAGCGAGAGAGAGAGAGAGAGAGAGAGAGACGTAATTTCAGATGAAGTCCTTAATTCCACATTTCCCTCTGGCAGTGGTTTAATATGCCCACACAAACAACACACACACACACACACACACACACACACGCGCACGCACAACCACTCAGTCGCCACACATAAAGACATGCATGCACCAAATGCTGGAGACTAGTGCTCAAGCGCTTTCATGTGGCTCCCGGTCGGCATTAAATGCTCTGTGAGGGAATTTGGGTGATGAATGCAGGATGGGAACACACACAGTCAGAGAAGACAAGGAGAAAGGAAAGGAGATGGAGTGTGTGTCTGTGTGTGTGTGTGTGTGTGTGTGTGTGTGTGTGTGGTGGGGAAGGACATAATGTATAGAGAGGAGGAGAGCGCTAGAGGAGGTGTGAAGGAACAGCAGTGAGTTTGGAGAGAAAAGGAAAGGAGAAGAGGGGAAGAGGCGTGGTGGACAGAAGCCAAGTGGAGAGATGAGGGGAGAAGAGATCAGAGCAAGGGGGGGGGAAAAGAAAGTCAGCGAGACACCCATGAATCCGACTACCCGATATTGCGACCATACTAGAGTCCCATACGAACGGGGAGCATATTGGTTCCGACACATCATTGGTTCGAAGGAACATTGGTCCGACTCGGGATAGGGTTGGGGGTTAGGTTTAGGTGTGCTGCCCCGTGCTCGCGGTTATGGTTAGGGTGAGGGTTTGGGGTACGTAGTCGATCGGACCAAACCAATGGTATGTCGGACCAACGTATAGTAACCCATACGAACCCTATCCCCAAACCCTAACCGCACGCAGAAGCCACGGGGACCGCATGTAATTCCGACGGAGCATTAGTCCGACCGATATGTCGGAACTAGCGTCTGCTCCTGTGCTTGCGGTTATGGTTATAGGTTAGGAGATGAGGTGGGTTTGTCGTTTGTCGGACCAATGACTGTAGTCTGAACAACGTACTGCACCCCGAAGCCACGGGTGAGTCTTAACTAACGGGATGTCGGACTAATGCGTTCCCCCCAGCGAGTGGAGCCCCGGCTCCCAAACAAGATATGTTGAAAACTATACTGCCTGTCTGACCATGGGATTTGTTATTGTTACGTAGTAAAACCCAGAGTGAAAAAGTAGATAAATAAGCACTGAAGTTTGGTTCACTGTCTTTATACCCCCACATGATTAACCACAGTGAGTTTTGTGACACCTGCATGGTCTTTCCTCTAGCACCACCAACCTGGCACACAATATACAGTTATGTCTCAAATACAATCTAAGGAGCAGATTGCCATGAAACCAACTTGTCTGTCCAAATACTTTGTTCCCAAACAAAGATATCACAAAATGTGTTATCTATAGCATGTCAGGAGCAGCCCAGACTGTAGGGGCTGCTAGCGGGGCAGTTTAAGAGACTTGTTTTTGTCCCCAGGCTGGTAGATTCCCGTCTCCCTCCTTTGCCCCTTAAACAACTATATAGTTATTCAGTCTGCAACGTGAGACACAGAGATGCACTCTGTCATAATTCTAAGTGCCTCTATAGTTACTGTAACCTACAGGCAGCTTCAGACACGTTCCGCTTGGCACACAACCCACAACGTTATCCTTGGTGTGGGAACATTTACATTGATTAATCCACATACCTCCATAATATTTATTCAAACACGTAACCTTCTGATATCATGATAATATTATGTGCAGGAATGCAGTTGGACACTGTTGTAATAGGGGCTCGTATTAACCCATTCTGACCGGGCACCTATTTTGGTGTCAGCATCATAGTATGCTTTAGCTATTTAAAAATAGCAGATCTACAAGCTCATATCGCGCCACCGAGTGGCGCGATACGAGCTTGTAGGTCTGCTATTTTTGAAAAATCGAAGAGCGACTGACATTTTTAGAATCTGATCTCAGGTCAGAATGGGTTCATCAGACCAGTGTGTGTCCTAGTGGAAACCTCGTATGAATCTGATCTCAGGTCAGAATGGGTTCATCAGACCAGTTTGTGTCCGGTGGAAACCTCGTATGAATCTGATCTCAGGTCAGAATGGGTTAAAGCCGGATGTCTATGCTCACCGCAACCTAAAGACAGAAGCTTTTCCCTGTTTGAATAGTTTTGGGTTCGCCACAAACCAAAGGCTTCAGTGTGACTTCGTATAGATTATAGTAGTCTGTGGTGGTGGAACACACCCTCATGGCCTGTGGGTGTGTGGGAAAAGAATCATGATAAATCATATAATGATGAAAAAAATGATTCACTCAAAATAAAGTTGTATTGATTTGCAGTGACCCTTCATTTCCTCTAAGTCTAGGAGAGTCTAATAAGGGCACAAGTGGACCCAAACTATGCCATAAAAACGCAATCATGCGGATCTCAAGACCGACATGGGAATAGTGTGGATCTCAGACTGAGGTTTTAGGCCATTTTATAGGCCTGACCTCAAAATTAAAAAAAAAAAATCCTCCAGTTTTCTGAAATAAATATTTTCACGATTTTTCAAAAATAGCAGACCTACAAGCTCGTATAGCGCGCCACTCGGTGGCGCGCTATACGAGCTTGTAGATCTGCTATTTTTCAATAGCTAAATTATAACATAATGTTTAAAACACCAAAAGGGGTTCCCGCCCCAAAATGGGTTTTTAGGCCGACCAAAGCCTATATTACATTTAAGAATTAAATATAAAAGATAAATAGTGCAAAAAGTAGGCTATATACATAACTAATAATAGAATAGAATTAGTGGAGGTACTTCTGAGCTCTTCAGGCACACTGACACACAGACTGACCCTCTAGACTCCTGCATGCAGCTGCACTGCCATGCTGTAAAAATACTTCCGTCCGACTGCATAATTGTGCAATTGGTGCACGCCACACATGCACCCCGCCCACTTGTGGAGAATAGAGTGAAGGATGACTGATTTGACCGTGCAACCTTTTTCCCCACACCTCTGTGGCTATGGTTTTTTGCACCACTGAAATCTCAGATGTGCATTTGTCTTTGTAATGAGGGGTTTATGTAACACTGTAACCCTGCAATCACGTGGCTCTCTATGTACAGTTGATGGACATCCTTCTATACCGGAGGAAGATTTGTTCTTCTCATAGCATGTGCTATAATTTTAATGACGATTTATTTTCGGCATTTTCATGCTTTATTCATATAGTTTCAGTGAGGAAACAAGGAGGGAGAGAGAGAGAGAGAGAGAGAGAGAGAGAGAGAGAGAGAGAGAGAGAGAGAGACAGACATGGACATGCAGCAAAGAGCCTCAGGTCGCATTCGAACCCTGGGCCAGCTGTGCAAGGACTGAGCCTATACCAGGTGAGCCCTAGAATATAGGTCAGCTCCATATACTATATGGAGATCTAATGGTTTGAGGTGTCAGATGTAAAGTTGCTGGCCAATATTATTGATGACATCAGGGATCTCCATCCCTGATGATGTCACGTGATGTAACGTGATGTCATGTGATGTCACAAGGCATGACCATATATGGAGGCGTGGGGTGGGTGACGGACGGACTGACTGACTGACTGACGGGAAATGCACGTTTTCATAGTAAATGCGACGTGCTGTCGCAATGAGACCCACAGACAGACTTAACCACTTTCAATCCTGAGGCCCGATTCTGGGCATGTCATTTTGTCAGACTGTCAAAATGAAGACATAAAAATAACTAAGATATCAAATCGCCAAGCATTGCATCATCGTGACGCATTGTGAGATTGTATGTAGATTGTTATGTCACCAGATGTAGACGTCCCTGCGACATACTAGCGTCATGTCCAGGGGGTGTAGCTTGTACATCAAGCTGCCTCACGCTACAGAAACAGGAGATAGGCTCCTGCCCCTATGGGCCTCATGGCTACAGAAACAGGAGATAGGCTCCTGCCCCCTATGGGCCTCATGGCTACAGAAACAGGAGATAGGCTCCTGCCCCCTATGGGCCTCATGGCTACAGAAACAGGAGATAGGCTCCTGCCCCTATATGGGCCTCATGGCTACAGAAACAGGAGATAGGCTCCTGCCCCCTATGGGCCTCATGGCTACAGAAACAGGAGATAGGCTCCTGCCCCTATGGGCCTCATGGCTACAGAAACAGGAGATAGGCTCCTGCCCCTATGGGCCTCATGGCTACAGAAACAGGAGATAGGCTCCTGCCCCTATGGGCCTCATGGCTACAGAAACAGGAGATAGGCTCCTGCCCCTATGGGCCTCATGGCTACAGAAACAGGAGATAGGCTCCTGCCCCTATGGGCCTCATGGCTACAGAAACAGGAGATAGGCTCCTGCCCCTATGGGCCTCATGGCTACAGAAACAGGAGATAGGCTCCTGCCCCTATGGGCCTCATGGCTACAGAAACAGGAGATAGGCCTCCTGCCCCTATGGGCCTCATGGCTCGGCAAGGCTACACATGTAGATTGTTGCTATTTTGCACAGTGATACGACAAAGTAAAATATAGGGCATTGAATTCCCAAAAAAGAAAAGATGAAACATGGAGAGATCCGTTTCTGCCCAACAGCAATAATATAGTATATAATACAATTAGTTGATGATTGATTGATTGATTGAATACTTTAATGCCGTGTCATCCAAATGGATGAAAATATACGATTCAATGAATGATATTTGTTCTGCGTCAGTGTTTTGAAACAAAGTTTACTGTCCTTGACATGTAGGTCCCTTGGGATTGTTTGGAATTTGTAAAATGTTTTCCATCTTGACTCAGTAACAGTAGCTGTGGCTGGCTGTTGCCGTGGCAAATTAAATTATTAAATGTATTAGATTGTGACAGCACTAATCAGTAATTTGATTGGATAAATGGGATGCCCTTCAACTGCAGAAGGCAGACAATGGAGGCATAACAAAAGGATTTTGAATGATTGAAACTTCCTGCTGCATGGTATGGATTGTCTGTATACTGTTAGGTTGGTGCTTAATAGTCAGGCATTGTGTAAAAAAAAATATTAGGCATATTTATATTCTTCAATAAATGAGGTGCTATATGATGGGTCTATTTATATGATATACTGTCAGATGTTTCCTGTCATAAGAGCTCTAGAGAGCTGTGGTCATGAGAAACAGCTAGGGTCACAGCCGGAGAGGAGAGGAGGAGAGGAGAGGAGAGGAGAGGAGAGGAGAGGAGAGGAGAGGAGAGGAGAGGAGAGGAGAGGAGAGGAGAGGAGAGGAGAGGAGAGGAGAGGAGAGGAGAGGAGAGGAGAGGAGAGGAGATACCATGAGGAGAGGAGAGGAGAGGAGAGGAGAGGAGAGGAGAGGAGAGGAGAGGAGAGGAGAGGAGAGGAGAGGAGAGGAGAGGAGAGGAGAGGAGGGGAGGGGAGGGGAGGGGAGGGGAGGGGAGAGGAGAGGAGAGGAGAGGAGAGGAGAGGAGAGGAGAGGAGAGGAGAGGAGAGGAGAGGAGAGGAGAGGAGAGGAGAGGAGAGGAGAGGAGAGGAGAGGAGAGGAGTTCCGTATTCAAAGTTTACTTGAGTAAAAATACAAAAGTATTGGCTTCAAAATATATTTAAGTACCAAAAGTAAAAGTAGTAATTGTAATTGTAGTGGAGTAAAAAAAAGTCCAACATTTGCCTCTGAGATGTATATAGTGGCGCAGAAGTAAAAGTATAGGCTTATTGAATGAAAAACGAACAAAAACGACAGCCTTGGCTCGGAGAGCTGTGGACAGGAAGGCAGCACTACATGGGATGAAGCTAGAGTTCAGCCTTCTGCAGTACGTTGTTGTTCTGTGGGTCTAATGGGAACCAGTGAGTTCAGTTCAGTTGTTGTTCTGTGGGTCTAATGGGAACCAGTGAGTTCAGTTCAGTTGTTGTTCTGTGGGTCTAATGGGAACCAGTGAGTTCAGTTCAGTGCCGACCTCTTGTGTATTGTGACCTCCTCCATATTTTATGCTCAGCTCTCAGCACTACAGCATGGCCTTTCCATTATAAACAGAGAAAAATGGCACTGGTGTAAAAGTGAACCATTATCTCCATGAGCAGACTGAAGCCTTAAAGGTTTTATGACATTCATTTTCATAAATTTTTCTTTTTCTTTTTTCTTTTAGGTTTTATGACCTCAATTACACCCAACAAACCTGAACTTTGAACATACAGTGGATTTTCTGTGGTCTGACGTTTTCTTTGGGGTTTGGAAGACTTTTGAGCTACAATGAAAACAGGCAACACAGTGAAACAGTGACATCTGCTGGCAAATCCCATTGACATATATGGGATTTGCAGTAAGTGATGTCACTTACTGCCGGCAAATCAGAGCACCTGTTTGAGCCAGAAAACCCGAGATCACAGAAAATCTACTGTATGTTAAAAGTTCATGTTTTTTGGGTGCAATTGAGATTAGAAAACCTAAAAAAATAAGAACAATTCCAAAACCTTTTTTTTAATGTCACAATCCCTTTAATCTGTGGCCTCTTGGTGCTGCAAATGAGCTTATAAACATGACCCCCACAATAGACAAAAGGGAAGAGAAAAAAATCAACTACTTCAGTTTTTGAAATGCACAAGTATAGGCTACTGAGCTTTTTCATAGTGAGAGAGAGAGAGATGGTATATACAGAACAGCTTCAAAAAACAACCGTTGATTTACGGATCAAAATGTGTCATATTATTAAACAATGCGCAAATCCCAATAATTATGATCACTCCACACAACACAAACGTATAATTATGGCATATATTATTTCCACAAAACATTGTAGGGGAAAAATAGACATAGATATTTTTGTTCATAATAAGTGTGTTCATATTTGCAATATCAGCATAATGTGTGTGTGCGTGTGCGTGTGCGTGTGCATGTGTGTGTGCATGTGCATGTGCATGAATTCGTGTGCATGCATATGGGTGTTCCCTAGAGTGATTAAACCACCAACGATAAGAAGTATACGCTGCTTTAGCTGTGATGTTGCACACATGAGGAACAGCTGCGTGGAACATGCATGTGTGTGTGCGCGCGTGTGCACACACGCACGCACGCACACACACACGCACGTACTTCATGTGGTGTAAAAAGTCTAACCATCTCTACATTCTTATACATTCTTGCTCGGAGGCAGTGTACGTATATTGGAATTTCCTTGTTGAAACCTGCAACTACAAAGCATATTAAACTGCAAAATTAGACGGTATATTATATAACATTTACACTGTAGGTTAACAGAAGAGTTCCATACATTGAAGGTGCCCTAATCTGGAATTTTACATTTTCTGGGAAAGGGACACCGTGGGGTTTTTAATGTGTGTAATATGTTGTTTTTTTTTTCTTTCATTTTGGGCAGGGAAACCCCTTTTGGTGTTCCCATTATGTTATGCTTTAGCTATTGAAAAATAGCAGATCTACAAGCTCATATAGCGCGCCACCGAGTGGCGCGATATGAGCTTGTAGATCTGCTATTTAAAAAAAAAAAAAAATTGACTATAAAGTCACATCTCCGTGCAGCCTCCCCTCCCTACCCACGAGGAGGGGAAGTGCACTAAAAAGCATTATAATATGGCTTTATGGGCATTGTAGGAATTCAGCGGTCAATACGGTCAAACACAACAGACTTCATTATTATTCTGGCCATATAGAGTGCACATTTCAATTTGTGCTATACCGTCATCTACTACAGATACCTATTAACATTGAGTTTCTTCCAGCGGTGAAATGTCCCTTTAACCAGAAACATCCACTCTGCAGTACATGCCATGCCAGGTTTTTTTCTCTCTGATTCTAAAGCTTTTTCAGATGCAATGGGGGAAAAAAACACCTTATTTTAGCCAGCAGATGGCGCTTTGCCTGTCAATCATCGCCCCCCCTGCTCTGCCCCTCGAGGGGCTGAGGCATGGGGGGGGGGGGGGGGGGGGATTTGTGGACTGTTACATCACTGGCCACAGGCAAATCAGAGCCCTTGTTTGAGTTTTTTTTTTAAAGATATTTTTTGGCTTTCACCTTTATTTGACTTTTTTGTAGAGGGATAGAATCAAAGGAGGCTGACAGGTAATTGGGAGAGAGATGATGGGGGGGGGGGGGGGGTTTGACATGCAGTAAAGGCCGTCGGGATCGGGAGTCGAACCCACGGCACACTGCCAGACTGCATTACCAGCCAATAAGGTATACCTGGGCACTCTGAGCCACGGCCCAGGCACTGTTTGAGCCTAAATTATTCAGAAAACCTTCAAAACCACAGAAGATCCAACTGAATGTTCAAAGTTCAGTTTTGTTTTTGGGTGAAATAGGGCATAAAAACCTGTTCCTTCCACGCGCTACGTCCAACCAGGGAAACTCCCCCCCTGTCAGGTGTAAAAGGAGCAACTTGGACACTCAGGCATGAAGGAAGCATGAGTTCAAGTCCGTTGCTCTCCCCATGTCCCCCATATATGGGGGACTAGGTTGGAGGAGGGTGTGTAGAGCCCAGGATCACATTAGATGATTGACACAGGGGTGAAAAATGGGTTACAAACCAAAAAAAATCATGGGATGATTTTATTTTATTTTTTTAAGAAAAAAAAGAAAGGAAAAGAAAAACGATGTCACCAAACCCTTATAATGCTTTACTGATTTGAGCACTTGGTTCTTCTGAATGGTCTTCATGCTTTGTGGATTTATATTCGACTGCTGTTGAGAACAGTACTGGACAACGAAAGGTCTAGTCTATAGTCTGGTGTATGGCGATAATCTCTGAGCCGTCTAATCTAAATAATGACACACTCAGAGTCAATTAATATAAGATGTGCTTGTGTGTGCATGCGTGCGTGCGTGTGAATATTGATAAGGGTGCTTGCGCGTGTTAAGGGAGGTTTGTGTGTGTGTGTGTGTGTGTGTGTGTGTGTGTGTGTGTGATGACTTATAGATGCAGTGGGTGTGCTTCGAAGGGGTCAACCTCCATGACAGGCTAATGACATCATGTACATGTGGGTGACATCACTTAACGTGATTGGGTAAAGGGAGGGGAGACACTGCACATGCTCCGTCAGCATCTCTCATAGGCCAATGACAAGGTTGTTGTTGTCCTGTCCCCATCAATGACACCCACACACAAACTGTACACAAAATTTGCCGTACGAATATACACAACAATATAATAGTCAAAACAAGAAATCATCATAAAGGACTGGGTAAAAAGGGAAAAGATGTACAGTGATGGGGAAAAAGGGGTGGATGGGGGATTCAGATTTTACGGGGGCCAGTTTCGAATTGCAGCCGTCCGTAGGTGCCCTTTGAGAGCGGTTTTGAAGGAGTCAAGGGATTCGCACGTCTTAAGGACTGTTGGTAGGGCGTTCCACATTTTGGTGGCATAGGAGCTAAATTAATTTAGTCCCTTGTTTGTGCCTAATCCGAGTTGCACTCCCTCTGGTGTTGTGGGTGTGGACTTCGTTGACATTAAGGAAGTATTTAGACAGGTACATGGGTATCTTGGTGGTGTAGCGAATCTTGTGGACCAGACCCATTTCAAGGTGCTGTACTCTGTCGTCGACCCTAAGCCATTCCAGCCTGTCAAAGTGGGCAGGGGTGAGGTGGGTTCGGGGAGTGAGGCCAAGTAGTAACCCTAACCCTAACCCTGACCAGCTTCTTTTGGGAAGTCTGGAGCCACACACACACACACACACACACACACACACACACACACACACACACACACACACACACACACACACACACACACACACACACACACACACACACACACACACACACACACACACACACACACACACACACACACACACACGGTGACACACCATGCTGACTGACATCACATACATCAAATTCATTAGACAGGGTCATTATTCATTTTAGCAATAGAAATCAGTTTCTTATTGATTTTTATGGAAGGGAGCAGAACTATTTCCATACAGTATAAATCAATTCTATTTTCCGCGTGTTCTATATTCTGTCTGTGGCATAACATGGCGTACAGTGGAACACAATGATAAAATATGGTGCAACAGCAAT
This sequence comes from Protomyctophum parallelum, assembly GCF_964188405.1. Classification (NCBI taxonomy): domain Eukaryota; kingdom Metazoa; phylum Chordata; class Actinopteri; order Myctophiformes; family Myctophidae; genus Protomyctophum; species Protomyctophum parallelum. The sequence continues at coordinate 55,094,273 of NC_139701.1, forward strand.
AGTAGTCTCGTGTAACCAGACAACTATACCCAGAGTGCATTGCGTTTGTGTGTGCATAAGTTCCTCTTTCTCTTGCCAGTTTTGCCAGGTCTATGGAAACAAGCACAAATGAAAATAGCTGATCTACAAGCTCACAGCGACACACTGTGAGGTTGTACATCCGATATTTAAAAACACATTGAGAATAAATCGAAATAATTTGAATATTTTTAAAACATAAAAAAATGCACAACATATGTTCAGATGGATGTCTGTGGACAATTACATATTAATCTGGGGTTCCTTGATGTGAAGAAATGTGGAAGCAAGCCCAAATAAGCCACTACTATACACTTTAGAATCAAGCCTAAAAAAACCCATCAACCAGCAACTACCAATAATTTATTTGCAAGTGACTTTAAAGAAAAAAACAAGTCAAAGGTTGCTTATAATAAGCAGACATGGCAACATGGCCCGAAGGAAGCAAAGCACACACACAAGGAGCTAGTTCTAGAAAAAAATATATTTTTAAAATATCTTTAGAGCTTATTTTTTTATTTCCTATTCTGCTAAGCAACAAGCTATTATGCTTAGATGACTTCTATTTCTATTGTACTTTATATTTGACTCCGTTGCTCCAGTCTGTACGATGAAAGCATTTGGAAATTGCGAGAGGCAACAGTCTGGTAACACGAGACGGCAGCAAAAGCAACAATTTGTGTGCAACACAATTTGTCTCATATACAAATTTGGGTTTCATCTGTACAGATTGTTCCCAATCACCAAGCACTATATGACAACATGGTGAAAAGTCCCTGGTTTGTGCATGCAGTCAATCACCTGGATGAGGGGTCCATCTGACGTTCAACTGAATTTAGGCTCGGAATGGGCATCGATGGATTGGAGTGTGTGTACAAAGTTTGGCAGCGACCGGGCCAACGGTGCCGGAGATTACACTGTAAATCCCTGGAACATGTGACGCGTTTAAACCTAAACACCATGTGTGTAATATTAAAATGCCAAATGTTTATTAATGGTCATAAAATACAGTAGAACACGAGTTCACTCAAACACCTCACGAGAACACCTAGTGTTCAAATTCTAAACACCTATATGACTGACTTTGATTGTAAAAACTAAACACGTTTATGTGTTTAAAAAGTGTTACAGGGATTAAACATGTTCTTCTGTTTATAATCTAAACACTGTGACACGTTTAAAAAGTGTCACAAATATGTGTTTAAAACTGTTTATAACCTAAACGCTTGGGTTTAGTGTGTAGCTGATCGTGCTGTGAGTGCGTGACGTGACTTCGTACTTGCGGTTGCACGTTATAGCGGTGCATGCGCTCACCGGGGCGTGGCGATGACGTGGTACTTGCGGGGCACGTTGGCGAAGCTGCTGAACTCCGGGCTGAGGTCGATGGAGTCCGGACCGGCGCTGCAGGAGAAGCTGAAGCGCTGCAGCAACGACACGACGAACAGGAACAGGATGGTGCGCGCCAGGGACTGTCCCACGCACTCCCTCTTGCCCGCGGAGAAGGGCAGGAAGGCGGGGTTCTTCTTAAAGCTGCTGTTGTGGTCCAGGAAGTGCCGGGGGTTGAAGGCCCATGGCGTGGCCCACCTTGTCCCTCAGGACCGAGTGCAGCATGGGGATGATCAGCGTTCCCTCGGGGATGCTGTAGCCCCTGAAGGAGACGTCGCGTAGCGCGTAGTGGGGAATGTTCATGGGAACGACGTCCAGGAACCGCTGGGTCTCGTGGACCACCGAGTTCGTGAAGGGCAGGGACTTCCTGTCGCCCATGTTCGGGCACCTCCGTCGCCCGACCACGTCGTCGATCTCCCGCTGCATCTGCGCCTGCACGTCGGGGTACTTGATGAGCACGTTGAGCGCGAACCGGAGCGTGGAGCCCGTGGGCTCCGCCCCCGCCTGGAACAGGTTCAGCACGATGGCCACCAGGTTGTCGTCGTGGAACTCCGACGCGCGGAGCTCCTTCTCCTGGTCGACCCGGCGGAGGAAGCAGTCGATGTAGTCGCGCGGCGCGCCGTCCGGATCCATGGTCTCCCTGTGCTCTTCGATCCTCTCGACGATGAACTCTTTCAGCTCTTCGATGCCGGCGAAACAGTCGTGGTGTCGGCCCGGCACGCGCTCCATGAGCCAGGGGAAGACGTTGTACAGCTGCGCCAGGGGGCTGCTGACGAAGTTGACGGTGTCGTTGACGATGGTCAGCAGGCGGAGGATGCGTGCGTCGTCGTAGGCGAAGCGCCGGCCGAACACCAGGCGGCAGATCACGTTGGACACGGCGCAGCCCAGCAGGAACGTGGGGTCGAAGGGCGCGCCTCCGGCGTCCTCCATGCGAGCGACGAGGTGCCGGTCCTCCTCCTGGATCCACCGCTCCGTGCCCTTGCGGCCCATCCCGAAGTCCTTGAGCGCGCGGTGGGTGAAGAGGCGGAGCTGCCGGTGGCGGTCTCCGTTGCTGCTGATGATGCCGTATCCCCGGGTGACCCGGAGGAAGAAGGGCGGCGCGCTGCGGCCCGCGAAGTCGTCGGCCTGCTCCACCAGGGCCTCCCTCACGGCGTCGTAGCCCACCAGGAACACGGCCCGCTTGGGGCCCAGGTACACCGTCATCACCGGCCCGTAGGTCTCGCTGAGCCGGGCCAGGCTGGTGAACGGGGCCCGTTTGTCCAGCTGGTGGAGGTTCCCGACGAGAGGAAGCGCCCTGGGTCCAGGAGGCAGGCGGCGGCACTGTTTACGCTTCTTCTTCACGGCAAGCAACCAGAGCAGAGCCAACACCAGGCCTATCAGCAGCGATGTTAACAGAGAGATATGGTGATCCATAACTCTCTTTACTGGATAATGTCACCAATGTCGTATAGAATCCTTTAATAGCAGTCTTACTGTGGCTATGCGTGTGTCCCACTGGCGGTTGAAAGCAGCGAGTATAGCATGTTTATTCAGATCCAGGTCCGATAAGCAAGCCTGTTGGACTGCAGTCTGCAGGGGTCAACATTACACAACTCTCCCTGGAGCCAAAAAACAACCACACCTCCTGGGCGTCGATTCGCAAACCTTTTCAAATTGAATACCATGGGGTTGTTTATGCTAAATATATTTGGGGGTTACAATTCAATTAAGCGTAGCTGCTTTATTTTAGGGCTTTAGTGAAGGCCATGGGGATACTGTTGGAACTGCACAAGGGTCAAAAACTATCAGTGTTGATCCATTCTGACCGGGCACCCATTTTGGTGTTGGCATCATGTCGTGCTTTAGCTATTGAAAAATAGCAGATCTACAAGCTCATATCGCGCCACCGAGTGGCGCGATACGAGCTTGTAGGTCTGCTATTTTTTGAAAAATCGAAGAACGACTGACATTTTTAGAATCTGATCTCAGGTCAGAATGGGTTCATCAGACCAGTGTGTGTCCGGCGGAAACCTTGTATGAATCTGATCTCAGGTCAGGTGCCGTCCAGCAAATAAAATAGCGGTATATGGCAGACAACAGGTTAAAACACGAGAGTTATAACACTGCATGAAATGTAACCAAAACACAAACAGCAGAACTTGGTAACAGAACAGAAGGTAAATGTGGCGTACATGGTATGAATGGTTTAAACGGGTTCAAAGGTCAGGGAGAACAGGTGTGTTTTTGAGTCTGGATGTAAAAGTGTCCAGAGGAGAGGGGGCGGGGCAGACCTCACAGGGTAAGGGTAGGTAACACCTTTTTGGTTCAGCTGGGTTCTCGGGACCGTGTATGAAGCATCTGGTCAGTACATTTAATATGTACAGGTATTTAGCCACAAATTCCCATCAGGAAATATGTTTTGCCACGGACCTCCATACAAGATTTGTGTTGTTGTTGTTGTTACAATGAAAATAGCGAATCTACAAGCTCACAATAATCATATATTTTGAATTAACCCTATATGTAGATCGGGTTAAAGTGGTTAACTGACCTCATCACGTCAGGATGTGTCGAGGGAGCACATGGCAGCTCAGAGATGTAAAGGTGGTGCCTTTCCATCCATTCAGGGATTTATAAACAAATAATACAACTAAAATCAGCTCTGTGTCCGACTGGAAGTCAATGAAGGGATGCCAGTTGGTCCTGCTTGTCAGGAGTCTATTAACCTATATAGCCGTCCGGGCCCTTTTTGCACAACTTTTAATTTTGAGAATGACCTTCAGTTTACACTGAGTTGCAATAGTCCAGCGTGGATTGCTTTCACTGGATTGTGGACTGACCCAAGGGACTTTACTTTGGATAACTGTCTGAGTTGGAAGAAGCTATTTGCCCATTTGCAGACCGCGGCCATATGTTTCCATCGGAGTTTGGAAGCACTCGTTTTCAGTAAGGCGACGTCCTGCTGCCTCTCTGCATTATGTGCCGATTCAAAACAGGTGGCAGTTGAGTGATATTTAAAACGAGCGTTTCCAAACTCCAGCACTTAGAAAAATAATCACCTGCAAGGACACAAAGTAGCTCACAACATGTCTGCAGTGGGTTTTCATGAAACAAACACTTTGAGGATATAGAAAGAGAATAATCCAAGCTTTCCCTACAGCTGCAATGTTGGTGAGTTTGACGTTGTTTAATACAATCAGAGAGGACTTTTCTGTTTGGATGAATGGGCTGCCATTGGAAGTTGCACCATAGGTAGCACCTTGCCATTAACTTATATGGTTTAACATGGCCACGGTCTGCATATGGAGAATACACTTTGCTACAGTAAAGATGTGTTTGTCAAACCTGCTATCCTATAGCCTACTTTGTAGCACTTACTTGTTTTCTTAGCACTGACCACTTGACCTGTAGAGAGTGTACATGCCAATTACACTTTGCAAGTATAGCCCTATAGTGACTGCTGGCTGGTAAAAGCCTGAACTGTAACAGGCTTGGCTTGACTGAATGTCTTGAAGGTTTTTTTTTTTATTGATTGAATATTTTATTATAGGCAACATATAAATGCAGCACAATGTACAGTCAGGCATTTTTGTCCAAAAAGGATTTCACCGAAGAAAGACCTTGCAGCCTTGTTTCCATTCGGGTCCCATCCACTCACACATGACATGAATAATACTTTAACACAGTAACAATTGATATAACAATAATAATTTAAAACATATAAATGTCCTCTAAGGTGGTGTTTTGCGAGAGCTCGTATAACTCCCCACATTGGCCTTGGCTTACGCTACTACAATAACTTTGGAGGAGCTTTATTTTTTAATTAAATCAAATGAATTAAAAAGCCTTATATACAGTGGTGTATAGTTTTACAATATCTGCCAAGGATGTGTTTCGGTTTAGCAGGAGACCTTGCGCCTGACACAGCTCTTACCCCTTTGTATTGTTATGCTTTAGACATTGAAAAGTAGCAGATCTACAAGGTCTGCTATTTTTGAAATATCGTGAAAATGTGCCTCAAATCTTTGAATATATATTCTTTCAGAGTTTCAGGTTTTTTTTAACTCAAATCCTTGCTTCTGGGGGGGGGGGTCCCTGGAACAACATATTTTCAGATGCCAAATTCATATAATTTTTGGGGTGCTTGACATGAAATATTGAGAACCACTGATATAGAAAACACAAAAATCGACATCAGGCCTAAATGGGTTAATAAGAGTGGTCTACACAAGGTGAAAATACATTTTCCTGTCGAGGAACAAATGACACAAAAACAACGGTCCCGCCAAGTTAAGAGTTGTAATCGATTTCTCCTCCACAATCAAATTACTTGGATCTAATTCACTATAATAATAATAATACAATCTCATAACACCACAGTTTACACTGCAGCTGCATGGGGAGCCAAAGTCAATAGATTGTCTGCTTTACAACAAGGTTGCCTAACGGTCAGTAGTCCATCCACAGTGCAAATAGTAGAGTAGAACATGTAATACAATGCATAAAACAGGCCAAGCAAACAAAATAACAACAAAAAAACAATGAACAACAATAAAACAATGTGTTAAAAAGCCAGACTAAAAGGTTGGATTTAAAAGTCTCCAGGGTGGGGCTATATATAGCCTTGATGTGGAGTGGGAGATTATTCCACTCCACATACACCAGCAAGTTAATGTCATGTGTATTCTAATTAACTAATAAGTAATAACTAATGTAATTATCCAAAGGACTAATGCAATTATAATTCTGCACTGCCAGCAATGAAACTGAAGGTGGAGTTGTGGATCCTGTTATTCAGCCCCAGTACCCAGCTATAGGTATACTGTATACCTATACTGTAGTACAGTAGGTACCGACAGCAAGGGCCAGTTTGTCTGGCCATGACCTACAGGGGTGGGCAACTGGCGGCCCGGGGGCCACATGCGGCCCCCACCTTCACTTAATGCGGCCCGCCATGTTAATATCAGAATGCTGATTGATTTCAGCTGTTACAATTCCAAACACGCTTAAATGACTTCATGACTATAGTATGAAATGACTAGTACTTAATGACTAGTATTAAAATGTTATTTTCCTTTTCTGTCCATTGTAGTTATGTTAACAGTTCATATAAAGTTAACTACCGGTATATATAACCATGACTAAATGCATTTGAAATTCAATAAAAAAGGTTACTTTTCAGGATTTCCAATTAAAATATAGCGACGCGTTTTGAGCTATTTTTTGCTAATGTGGCCCCTCTGGAGTGAGTGTGGAAATATACTGGCCCTCGCCATCGTCAAAGTTGCCCAGCCCTGCCCTACAGTCTGCAACAATATAATAATGGCCTTTCTCTTCTCCGTCATCACCTTTCCTCTGGTTTAGGTATAATGCACACTGCAGTTATACCTCTCTGCCAACTTAAGACTCTTAACAAGATCTGTCAAACAGATGCCAAATATTGACTCAGCAGATTTATTTTTATCCTCATGAAGAGTCACCGCATAAAGGCTGTCACCACAAAATGTACAGTATATGAATCCTTTGAAAATAGCAGATCTACAAGCTCACAACGTAGATCGGCTACATTCAAATTGGCAAAGTATATACTGTATAATGTCTGAAACTGGTTTTGTAATAATGATCTAAATCTACAAAGAACTGAAGTTTTCAAATAATTATATTGGAGTAAAAGTACAACATTTGCCTTTGAGATGCAGTGAAGAAGTAAAAATATTGAAAATGGGAAATGCTCCAGTAAAGCTAAAATACACACACACACACACACACACACACACACACACACACACACACACACACACACACACACACACACACACACACACACACACACACACACACACACACACACACACACACACACACACACACACACACACACACACACACACACACACACACACACACACACACACACACACTAAATCTCCCCGGTAGGATGAGGAACGTACAGTATGATTGTCAAATTTGTCATTCAGTCTCATTCATTTTTATGGGTTGAGGATATCATCAGTCAGCAGCATTCAGAGCATAATGCGTAGTGTTGCTGATACAGTAAGTGCCCATTACAGTAATATGGGGATTATAGAACACGACTTGGCTACAGTCACTGCCTCAATACGGACAACAAATCAGCTATGGAGCATGCACGTTGCACACACACACACACACACACACACACACACACACACACACACACACACACACACACACACACACACACACACACACACACACACACACACACACACACACACACACACACACACACACACACACACACACAGCTCCAAATAAAGTTTATGAGATGATTATTATTGTGTCTGTCGTCTGTGCATAGCCAGGTGGCTGTTCAGACCGATGCGTGATCCGCAGACTTTGTCACAGGAGGAGGGGCAGGGGAAGGCAGCAGTGGTGGTCGGTGGACCTTTGGCACGGCGCTGTGTACTCTCCTCTCCGTGAGCTTCTCCTGAAGACCAGTGATTCCCTGGTGACAGGTAGAGCTCCAGGTGTGGCGATCAACATCAGCCAGGGACTCTGGCGCTGGTGGTCTGATGTCACACTTCTTCAGGATGGGTTTTGATGTGGTCCTCGTACCTCTTTTTTGGACCTCCAGCAGACCTTTGACCCGGCTTGAAGCTGGCCATACATAAGGATCTGTCGGGGTATAGGCGGTTGGGCTGGCATATATGGATCACACGCCCGACCCATCTGAGGTGTTTTGGGCCAAGGAGTGCTGTAATGCTGGGTGTGTTGGTCCGGTCGTATATTTCGATGTACGGCACCCTGTCGGCCGGCCCAGGTCAGACCCAGGATCCTTTGGAGGCAGAAGATGTGGAAAGCCTCTAGACAGTTTATGTGCCTCTGGTATAGGGCGTCCAGGTTTCCGAGCTGTAGAGCGGTGTGTAGAGGCAGACTGCCTTGTATACACAGCTGCCTTAGTGGAGATGGTGAGGTTCCTGTTCTGGAAAACCCTGGACCTTAGCCTACCAAAGGCAGCAGAGGCCAGGCTGATGAAAACCCTGGACCTTAGCCTACCCAAGGCAGCAGATCTAAGGCCAGGCTGATGAAAACCCTGGACCTTAGCCTACCAAAGGGCAGCAGAGGCCAGGCTGATGAAAACCTGGACCTTAGCCTACCAAAGGGCAGCAGAGGCCAGGCTGATGAAAACCTGGACCTTAGCCTACCAAAGGGCAGCAGAGGCCAGGCTGATGAAAACCTGGACCTTAGCCTACCAAAGGCAGCAGAGGCCAGGCTGATGTAAACCCTGGACCTTAGCCTACCAAAGGCAGCAGAGGCCAGGCTGATGAAAACCCCGGACCTTAGCCTACCCAAGGCAGCAGAGGCCAGGCTGATGAAAACCCCGGACCTTAGCCTACCAAAGGCAGCAGAGGCCAGGCTGATGAAAACCCTGGACCTTAGCCTACCAAAGGCAGCAGAGGCCAGGCTGATGAAAACCTGGACCTTAGCCTATACCCAAGGCAGCAGAGGCCAGGCTGATGAAAACCCTGGACCTTAGCCTACCAAAGGCAGCCAGAGGCCAGGCTGATGAAAACCCCGGACCTTAGCCTACCCAAGGCAGCCAGAGGCCAGGCTGATGCGTGCCTGGACGTCATCGTCTATGGTGCAGGACGTTTGACAGAGTGCTACCGAGGGACGATGGCTAATGAGTGCCCGTCGAGGGTGAAGATAGGCGTGTTTGGCTGGGGGGGTGAAATGCTGCACGAGTATTTGTGTTTTCTTTTAATGTTTATCTGGAGACCAATGGCACTGTATATATGGAGGCGACCACATTTAATGCACGCTGAAGGGATTCCGGTGTGTGAGTGAGCCAGTAGAGCACACAGTCGTCAGCGTATACTGTAACTCTAGGATGTGCTGGGTGGTGACTTTGGTAAAAAGGTTACCATCCAGCCTGTATTGTATGTGTATCCCATCCGTGGGGTCCAGGTGTTTGTGGGACAGGAGGGTGACAGTGGAGATGAATATATTAAATATGGTTGGGGTTAAGACACGCCCTTGCTTGACCCCCCACATCCACACTGAAAAAATGGGGATTGTCGGCCACCGTTGCTCACACATGCCTTCATCCCATCATGCAGCTGCCGCATGGAGGTTGCAGAACTTTGCTGGTACACCTAACTTCCCCAGTACTTCCCACAGTACAGTATAGGTCGTGATTTACCGTGTCGAAGGCCTTGGACAGATCTATGAAAGCCAGGTACAGGACCATGCTGACCAATCACTTCGTTCCGTAGTGTACTGTCAGAGCCCACTCTTGCGTTAAAATCCCCTAGAAGGATGAGCTTGTCAGTGGATGGCGTTTTGCTAATGGCGGAGTGCAGGGATGCGTAAAACTCATCCTTGCATTGAGGGTCAGCAATCGGTGTTGGTGCACGCGCGCACGCACACGCACACGCACACACACACACACACACACACACACACACACACACACACACACACACACACACACACACACACACACACACACACACAAAATATGGCATGCAGGCTCAAGCATGCACATACAGTATGCACTGATCAAAATATAGACTCCCTGTCTAAACTTATATCTCGATAAATCTGATGGCTATTAGATCGTGTCTATATAACCACATCAAAGCCACGCTGTAAATGCATCAAGGACGCAGTACGAGTGGATTCTGGTGGTATGTTTTCAGCAAAAGTGCAACGAGGGCAACTGAAAGTGATGCTATAGTAGAAAAACCCTCGAGGCAGTGCTGCTCACACGCAGAAAAGACCACAGGCATACCATTAAAGGGACACTTCACCCTTTTTGCAAAAAAATATATGTTAATGACGTTTAGAAGCTTTAGATCACTTTCCTGGGGGTATTTATGTGTGTAATATGTGGTTTTAGTTATTTTAGATTGTAGCAGTGAGCCTGTTGTCTCTGATGTCATGGACACTGGTCTCACTACCTTCCTGGACTACAATTCCCATAATTCTTTGGTGCACTGCTCCTCCTTGTGGATAGGGGGAGAGCTGTCTTACGGAGAGAACATGTAGTCCAGGAAGGAAGTGAGCCCAGTGTCCATGACATCAGAGACAACAGGCTCACTGCTACAATCTATAATATCTAAAACCACATATTACACACATAAAGATCTCCAGGAAAGTGTTCTAAAGCTTCTAAACGTCATTAACATATATTTTTTTGCAAAAAGGGTGAAGTGTCCCTTTAACCCATTTTGACCTGGGAACGATTCTACAAAATGTCTTCTAAATCCTGACAGTTTTCTGAAAAAGTATGTTTCTATGTCAGTCGTTCTCAAACATTTTCATGTCAAGGACCCCCAAAACTATATCTATTTGGCTGCCGACCCCCCATCTGAAAATATGTTGTTCCAGGGACACCCCAGAAGCAAAGACCACATTTTCACGATTTTTCAAAAATAGCAGATCTACGAGCTTGTAGATCGGCTATTTTTCAACAGCTAAAGCATGACATAATGCTTAAAACACCAAAAGGAGTACCCGCCCCAAAATGGGTATAATATATGCAAAGCTAATTTCATTGTAATCCCCTTTGATTTTTTTTTCATATTTTCAGGACCACTTTGCCCATTTTCAATCTATCTTCACATAATTTGGTGCAGGGCCACAATGGAAACAACTTAGGCCAAGCTGTGTATATCCACTTTGTTATTTTTTTAAATTGTCAATAGATGATCCAACAAACCAAATCTGTCCTCAGCAATGCTACGGTAGCCGGGGCCCGGGGGTGTAGCCTGGTGAAACCACTCCCCCTGCTGGACAACATTTGCATTCAGCCAGCAGGGAGAGTCTGGGAACTCTCAGGCAGAGACGATGCACTCCGGACCAATTCTGAGCCGGAGCGATATGCGGCTGTATGAGGCGGGATCAACGCGAGACTTATGACATTGAAGCGCTGCCACAGCGCAAATGTAAACACAACCTAACAAGACTACAACTCTAATGTAAACACAACCTAACAAGACTACAACTCTAATGTAAACACAACCTAACAAGACTACAACTCTAATGTAAACACAACCTAACAAGACTACAACTCTAATGTAAACACAACCTAACAGGACTACAACTCTAATGTAAACACAACCTAACAAGACTACAACTCTAATGTAAACACAACCTAACAAGACTACAACTCTAATGTAAACACAACCTAACAAGACTACAACTCTAATGTAAACACAACCTAACAAGACTACAACTCTAATGTAAACACAACCTATAACAAGACTACAACTCTAATGTAAACACAACCTAACAAGACTACAACTCTAATGTAAACACAACCTAACAGGACTACAACTCTAATGTAAACACAACCTAACAGGACTACAACTCTAATGTAAACGCAACCTAACAAGACTACAACTCTAATGTAAACACAACCTAACAGGACTACAACTCTAATGTAAACACAACCTAACAGGACTACAACTCGAAAGTATTATGGAGATATCAAATGGTTGTCCCGCTGCTTCCCGGGTTCATCGCTTCTGCCTGAGAGATCCCAGATGCAGGCAGGAGGAGGGGACTGGTGAACTCAATACTGCCACCATCTGGCGAAGTCAGTTTACCGGGAGTGGGAAATTTCAAAACGATATATAGTTTTGTTTATATTCCCCTATAAAAAGAATTGCTCAATGCCGATAGCCGGTCTGCAAGTGGATTCATTAATGTATGTACAGTATGTATATATATATAGACAATATTTTAGGCCAATAAAAAAAACTATATATGAAATGTCCCACTTTAAACAAAAGGATCCTGTTGGCCGCAGTGCCAGACTATTAGCCTACTCTGTGTCTCAGAGGAGGGTTGTGGACAGTCGGCTTCTATTTCAGCGTGATAACTTTGCACAGTATAGTGAGTACACAAAGATTGGGCAATCTTAAATTAGTTAAGGTTGACAATAATTGGTTAATTGCTCCTTCATATTTTGTAAAGAAGGAAAAATGCAAGAAAGAAAAGAAAAGGAAAAGCTGTTAATTCCGTTTCTAAAATAACTGAATGAACACCACTTTTGTGGTGAGCTGAAGGGGATCAAACTGCTGTTATGCAGGTCTCTAATTTCAGGTTTTGTTTGACTACACAGCACCTTTTTGTCTTCTGAAATCTTGCCAAAATGTACTGTTGATCTCTGTGTTTCAGGTTCCAGTTGAAGAGAGACAAAAGAGGAAGTGTGTGTGTGTGTGTGTGTGTGTGTGTGTGTGTGTGTGTGTGTGTGTGTGTGTGTGTGTGTGTGTGTGTCTCATGTGTGTGTGTGTCTCATGTGACCATGAAGCATCAGTCCATCTCTCGGTGGCTCAGTCAGCTTGGACTTCCACAGTACTGCAATGTGTTTGAGCAGGAATATGACGGCGTAGAGGTAACACACACACACACACACACACACACACACACACGCACACACCACGTCTCAGCATTTTACCATGTACACAAATATAAAGACACTTGCACAGATGATGAATTGTAACATTCATCCCCTGATCAGCTGATATAGCCTCCGTATTAAAGAGATACGTGTGACAATAACCTTTTATGGCATCCAGACAGACACAAACTATACTTCCACCATAAGAGACAATCCCAAGGTCTCGTCTCTGGTGCCTGGATTAGGCACAAGAAGTCACAAGAAGAGGTCTTGTCTCTGGTTCCTGGATTAGGCACAAGAAGTCACAAGAAGTCACAAGATCCACATTGAGTGGAGCGATGTCGTTTCTATGTTCATAGTGACATCCACATAATTCGATTTATTTTCATTTTGATAAAAAGCAGATAAATAGATTGAAAAATGACAAATGTTTGTGGGAGGGCTGCTGGCTGGCAGGATGAGCTAATAGCTGTTGCCAGTGTAGAAAGTAACTAAGTACAATTACGAAAGTACTATAACTACAGTAAGTAAATTTTTGAGGTATTTGTACTTTAATTGAGTATCTACCATTTTCCATTGTCGATGTATTATTTACCGTTTTCTATACTTACTTCTACTCCGACTCCACTACATCTACTCTATACTACATCTACTGTACATGTACTTTTACTCCACTATATTATTTTGGAAACTTTAGTTACTATAC
>NC_139701.1:55112753-55120253 GCF_964188405.1 Protomyctophum parallelum
TTTTTGATCATTATTTGAAATATACCCTCTTGGCTCCACTAGTGGGCAGGTTGAGAATCGTTGGAGTATAGAGACCCTGTCCAGGGTGTGTTTTCACTGGAACACCACTTTAGCACCCCACATACACACCAGTTGGTATAACCTATACACCACTTTACAGTTCATATACAGTATCTGGCCTTGCCTGTATATAGTCTCACGTAACCACGACAACTATTCCACAATCTGTAGGCCACAAAGCACACGTTCATGAACGGCACTTCATATATCCTCCACACCTGGTGTGATCCAAGCGACAGCCCTATATAGCTGTGTCACTCGTCTTATAACCCATTCTGACCTGAGATCAGATTCATGCGAGGTTTCCACTGGACACACACACACTGGTCTGATTATAACCCATTCTGACCTGAGATCAGATTCATACGAGGTTTCCCACTGGACACACACACTGGTCTGATTATAACCCATTCTGACCTGAGATCAGATTCTAAAAAAAATGTCAGTCGTTCTTCGATTTAAGAAAAATAGCAGATCTACAAGCTTGTAGATCTGCTATTTTTCAATAGCTAAAGCATAACATGATGCTAACACCTGAACTGGCGCACAAAGTCGTGCGCTCCATGGGCACAGCCCATCAACAACATCGTGGGAATTGGGGAATTGTCCCAAATTCTCCCTAATAATAATAATAGATTCTAAATAATTTCGATTTATTTTTCCTGTAACACAAATCTCACCCCGCCAATATTTACAAGCGACTTTACAGAAAAACAAGCTCAAAAAAGTCACTTATAATTAAATGAATAAGCAAGACATGGCAACACTGGTTGTGAGTGTACATATGTGACACATACTCACCGGGGTGGTGAAGGGTGGATGACCTCAGCTTATGGGAAATTCTCTCTCTCTCTCTCTCTCCCCTCCCCCCCCACCCCCCCCTCCCCCCCCCTCCCCCCCCCTCACCCCCTCCCCCTCCCCTCCCTCTCTCCACCAGGACCTGCTCCATCTCTCGGAGTACGAGCTGTTGGAGCTGGGAGTTCACAACCATCTCCACCGCCTGCATCTGCTCACCTCCCTTCACCTCCTGCAGGAGAGGGAGAGGAGGAGAGGTATACGCACGCACCGCACACACGCACGCACGCACGCACGCACGCACGCACAGCACGCACGCACGCACAGCACGCACGCACATCACGCACGCACGCACGCACGCACATCACGCACGCACGCACGCACGCACGCACGCACCGCACGCACGCACGCACGCACCGCACACACACACACACAGACACACACACAAAGGTAGCATTAGTGTCATGTGTTGACAGTCTTATGTGGTGGGGGGGGAACAATTCTATGTTGTCCCCAAACAACTGCACAGTGCACACACACGCGCACACGCACACACACACGCACACACACACACACACACACACACACACACACACACACACACACACACACACACACACACACACACACACACACACACACACACACACACACACACACACACACACACGCACACACGCACTCTCTCTGTGTCTCTTTCTCTCTCTCTCAAGCCTGTCAGCAAGTGAGAGAGGACTGGAGGCCTGAGGCCAGCAATCCTGCTGGGTTTAATCACTTGTAGAACCGTGTGTGTGTTTGTGAGAGTGTGTGTGAGTGTGTGTGAGGGAGTGTGTGAGTGTGTGAGTGCGTGCGTGCTGTGCGTGCGTGTATGTTTGTGTGTGTGTGTGTGTGTGTGTGTGTGTGTGACAAGTTGCAGCTAGTTTCCCATGCATTATATGGTGACTCCAGCAGTTGCCCTGGTGACAGTCGGTGCGTTCAGCTCATCCCACCATGAAGACAGTGAAATGATCATAGTGAATGAATCCATGTTTCTCCGTGTATATGACGTCCCTGTTATTTTTCAATAGCTAAAGTATAACATATGCTTAACCCATTCTGAACGGGCACCCATTTTGGTGTCGGCATCACGTTGTGCTTTAGCTATTGAAAAATAGCAGATCTACAAGCTCATATCGCGCCACCGAGTGGCGCGATACGAGCTTGTAGGTCTGCTATTTTTGAAAAATCGAAGACACTTTTAGAATCTGATCTCAGGTCAGAATGGGTTAAAGTGTGGGAAGCAGGGACATGTTCTTTTCCCTTTGGATCGATGCCCATGGTTAAAAAAAAACGATTTAGAAAAAAATAAAAGATTCAGGGAACAGTTGCCGTTATAAGTACAAAGTATAGGAGCCACTATACGTACGTAGATGAGCGCAATTTCACAATGTCGATGACGTCGAGCTGTGAACACAGTTCAGCTTTCACAACACGCCTCTCTCCTATATGGACAATGTTCAGGGTCAATGGGTACAGTTAGAACTTGGTACAGGTCAATACAGGTCAATACAAACACTGCTATATGACGATAAAACCAGAAAAAGCACTAAGACTATACATCAGGGTTCTCCTTTTTCCAATTCATCGTGAAACGATGACAGCTCATTCATAATATATTCTGGTTATTAAGGCAGTAGTGTAAATCAATTAAAGCGCAAATAACATGCATTTTAAAACCGCTTTTAATATTTAATATCATATTGTCTATGTCCCTCAAAGTTATTTCTAATGGTTTGAGCCTCAATCACCACTCTGATATAACCAGGCCTTGTCATTTCTTTCTGGACTTTGAAAGCAGTTTTAGCTGCAGTACCACACTGTCCTGAGGTGGAGAGGGTGCTGATATGCAGATTATTTAATATTTGAGTCATTATAATACTGATGCTAGATAAAACCAGGCTTGTTTCCATTACATGCCAGCTTGGAAAATCAACAATGGTGGACATTTTAAACAAAGTGGAAATGCAAATTTGGAACTGAAGACTGAAGAAGAGGAGGAATTATACAAAGCGGGGTGACATTGATGACATCACGATGAGACCAAAATCAGTTGAGCTGTTCCTGAGAGCAATTTCCATTAAAGCACCAATATGATATGAAAGCCTGATTGTTAAAAATTGGTTATTTGTGGGGATAGAAAACACACATGGGAGCCCCAAAAACACAAAAGAAATTGAAAAAGTTGAATTTTATGTTATAGGTCCTTTAATATTCAGATCAACAGGAAATAAACACTTATGAACTCTGCGTTCATATGATTATCATAGGATCATATTATGGGGAGGCTCAGAGCTGTGTGTTCCCTATCAAATCTCGGTTGTTGTTTTCTTCATATTTCCCCCCCATGCATTGAACATCGCTCCATTCGTGCAGCTCCATACACTGCATAAAAACTAAACAGTATATGCCGTCATGTCGTGTCACTGTCAGTCTGTCACCTATACACCTTAGAGTATATATATATGAACCCATTCTGACCTGAGATCAGATTCATACGAGGTTTCCACATGGACACACACTGGTCTGATGAAACCATTCTGACCTGAGATCAGATTCTAGAAATGTCAGTCGTTCAGACCTACAAGCTCGTATCGCGCCACTCGGTGGCGCGCGATACGAGCTTGCAGATCTGCTATTTTTCAATAGCTAAAGCATGACATGATGCTATAACACCAAAATGGGTTCCCGTTCAGAATGGGTTGATAGAGATGGCACTGGATTCCTCCTTCCATCCACTTGCATTAAGTTGCTCAAAAGCGCATGATGAGGCGATTTCACTCCTCCTTCCGGGTATATAGGAACAGAGTGCATTCTGGGGTGGATTGTGGCCAAATCGTATATGAAACAGCGTTCACGTGTCATCATGAACGTTGCGCAATGATAGTCAACGGACCAGAATTGGCCCCAGCGCTGCAATACCACATTTGTCCACTATGTCCATTTGGCCTCAGGGTTTCCACCCGGGTGCCGTCTCTATTCATATATACTCTAAGAGGCCTACACACACTTCTTCCTCTTCCACACTGATCGATTCACATTGGGCAATACATTGGGCAATACCTCCACGGGGGGCTTTGCATGTTGGTGGCCCCCAGGGGCCCTTTATCTCTAGATCCGCCTAGTACTATGTATAGAGCCTTATATAGTTGCATTTTCTAATATTATCACAACTTTGTCATAATTATAATAATTATATAATAATATAATAAATTAAACATTTTGGGGATATCTTTCACAAAAATGAATAAAACATGTTCTAGACATTCTAATGATCACAAAAAAACATATATTACAATTATTGTACCTACTTTTATTAGGGTAAAGGTCAAAAGTCTTAGGTTAAAAAATGTTCAAAATCGAGTCCAGACATTTTTAATTTGTGTGAATTTCAGCCTCTGTGGGGGGTATTTATATGCAAATATCATGACCAATGGCATTGAAATGGCATTGCAATGAACATCACTGATGACGTTTAGGTGAAAAAAGAACAGAAAAAATAATAATAATAATAATTAAATCAAATAAAATTGTTGCTAAAAAGCAACGCTGGGTCTTAGAGGGTTAAGTACATTTTGCTGCCAATACGTTTGTACTTTTACTTTACGTTTAATCACTTTTTGAATTGGTCCTGGCTTCCTGCATGACTTTGACTTTTTTCCACCACTGTGCTTGACAGTCTCTCTCCACAACGTGACAAATCTTCTCCAGTTTGGCTCTCTGTTCTCGGATAGAGAGAGACACACACACACACACACACACACACACACACACACACACACACACACACACACACACACACACACACACACACACACACACACACACACACACACACACACACACACACACACACACACACACAGTGAAGACCTTTGGGACATATTCTCTGATGTTCTTCATTCCCATATTGACCCTGATCCTGTTCCAATTATTCTGGGGGGGTGTCAGATTCCTTCCTGTGTTGAAGGGAACACAGTGACAGCAGCAACATCTCTCATAATAATAATAATAATAAACTAATAATGTTTAATGGTGAATCACAGCCAAGACGTTTCATTTTGACATAGAGTCGACTCCATGTATATCGTCTCTGTCGGGTGCAAACCTCATATGTCCAAAACTGTTACTTTTTAATGGGATTCTAATTCAAAAGTAGCAAAAGTGGCAGATCTAAAAGCTCAAAGCGCGTTTTGAGCTCGTGGACAAAGAGTTAGAATATGGATATAGAAGGTTTCTGCTCGACAGCGACAATAATTACATTCATACTATTTTTTTATAATCTTTTGTCCTTAATGAAACATTTGAAAAATAACCCCAAAACAAAACGATTAACCCATTCTGACCGGGCACCCATTTTGGTGTCGGCATCATGTTATGCTTTAGCTATTTAAAAATAGCAGATCTACAAGCTCATATCGCGCCACCGAGTGGCGCGATACGAGCTTGTAGGTCTGCTATTTTTGAAAAATCGAAGAGCGACTGACATTTTTAGAATCTGATCTCAGGTCAGAATGGGTTCATCGGACCAGTGTGTGTCCGGTGGAAACCTCGTATGAATCTGATCTCAGGTCAGAATGGGCCAGACGTGATTCGGTGACGGTGCAGAACAAAAATTGCCCTTGTGTGATATCATATTTAGTATGACCAGGCCAGTCTATAGTGCGCATGGAGGTGCGTGATGGCGTGCGTGCCATGGGAGTGTCTGCATGCGTCCGAGCGTGCCATGGGAGTGTTTGCATGCGTCCGAGCGTGCCATGGGAGTGTCTGCATGCGTCTGAGCGTGCCATGGGAGTGTCTGCATGCGTCCGAGCGTGCCGTGGGAGTGTCTGCATGCGTCCGAGCGTGCCATGGGAGTGTCTGCATGCGTCCGAGCGTGCCATGGGAGTGTCTGCATGCGTCCGAGCGTGCCGTGGGAGTGTCTGCATGCGTCCGAGCGTGCCATGGGAGTGTCTGCATGCGTCCGAGCGTGCCATGGGAGTGTCTGCATGCGTCCGAGCGTGCCATGGGAGTGTCTGCATGCGTCCGAGCGTGCCATGGGAGTGTCTGCATGCGTCTGAGCGTGCCATGGGAGTGTCTGCATGCGTCCGAGCGTGCCGTGGGAGTGTCTGCATGCGTCCGAGCGTGCCATGGGAGTGTCTGCATGCGTCCGAGCGTGCCATGGGAGTGTCTGCATGCGTCCGAGCGTGCCGTGGGAGTGTCTGCATGCGTCCGAGCGTGCCATGGGAGTGTCTGCATGCGTCCGAGCGTGCCATGGGAGTGTCTGCATGCGTCCGAGCGTGCCGTGGGAGTGTCTGCATGCGTCCGAGCGTGCCATGGGAGTGTCTGCATGCGTCCGAGCGTGCCATGGGAGTGTTTGCATGCGTCCGAGCGTGCCATGGGAGTGTTTGTAAGCGTCCGAGGCAGCGTATCGTGTCTGAAGGATAGTGCGTAGCAGGTGGTCTGTCTCAGGCAGGACGTTTTGTTTCCTTGTTTGTGTCCCCGGTGGACAACAAACAAAGTTGCCACGGCAACCTGAATACCTCAGTGGTCAACTGGGGATTATACAGACCAAAGATGTGTGTTGTACGTCGTACTCGTATTTCTTTACACGAGTAAAAAGTAGCAATACCACCACGTCGAAATACTGTTATGTTTGTTACTTGAGTAAAAAGTACAGAAGTGGACTGGCGTCAGAAGATACTTTACTGTAAGTACCAAAGTAAAAGTTGTCAAACTATAGTAACTACACTTAAATAGTAACTTGTCGTCAGGTGATTTGTAGTAGAGTTAAAAGGATTCGAGTTTTAGATGTAGCAGGAAGTATAAGGTATTTTGAAACATGGAAATAGCCAAGTAAAAGTATCTAAAAAAATCTAACCCATTCCGACCGGGCACCCATTTTGGTGTCGGCATCATGTCGTGCTTTAGCTATTGAAAAATAGCAGATCTACAAGCTCATATCGCGCCACCGAGTGGCGCGATACGAGCTTGTAGGTCTGCTATTTTTGAAAAATCAAAGACACTTTTAGAATCTGATCCCAGGTCAGAATGGATTAATAAACTGTCAGGATGTAATAGACATTTCTAGAATCTGATCTCAGGTCAGAATGGGTTCTAATGTACATGGTTGCATGTGTGTCACTGCTATTGCATTCTCATAGCCCTGCCTTTCCTCTTGCTGCGTGTTTGTGGCGTGGTGAAGTGTTCGAAGGCCACCATACATACAGTACAGTGACCCGCTGACCTGCAGGTCAGACTGGGAGCTCAGTGGGCTACGGTGGGGACCATGCCTAGCATTCATGACACAGCAGAGGGTCAAAGGTCACCCCCATGACCTTCACCACTCTGCCCCCCAGTATATACTCTTACATAGACTAGGCTTATGGAGGAGCATGCTTGTGGCTGAAAGGTTTCCGGTTCGATCTGATCCCACGGCCGGGGAAGTGGTTCCCAAACACATGCCAGTGGCCTCGATAAGGGAGGTTTTATACAGCTCTAGCAGTGATTCCGAAACACATTACTTTCATGGACCCCTCCAGTTTCACACGCATTATGCTATACGGACCCCCTGATTTAATGGCATTTCTATCTCTGGTGTACCCCAATTTATATTGTAAAAACCACTGG
>NC_139701.1:55125253-55139621 GCF_964188405.1 Protomyctophum parallelum
TAACATTAAAAACAAGATGCAATACCCCATGGCGTTGGTTCAGGTACAACTTGTATGCTGCTGTTGGTTGGTAGAGAGTGTGCTGAGCACAGTGTCTCTTCCCCCCGTCTGTCCCCCTGTCTGTCCCCCCGTCTGTCTCTTCCCCCTGTCTGTCCCCGTCTGTCCCCCCGTCTGTCTCTTCCCCCTGTCTGTCCCGGTCTGTCCCCCCGTCTGTCTCTTCCCCCTGTCTGTCCCCGTCTGTCCCCCTGTCTGTCTCTTCCCCCTGTCTGTCCCTGTCTGTCCCTCAGCACTGTGTCTCTTCCCCCTGTCTGTC
Organism: Protomyctophum parallelum; assembly: GCF_964188405.1. Lineage (NCBI taxonomy): Eukaryota > Metazoa > Chordata > Actinopteri > Myctophiformes > Myctophidae > Protomyctophum > Protomyctophum parallelum. Next base: position 55,125,567 of record NC_139701.1, read on the forward strand.
CCTCAGCACTGTGTCTCTTCCCCCTGTCTGTCCCTCAGCACTGTGTCTCTTCCCCTGTCTGTCTGTCTGTCTCTTCCTCTACTCGGCCCCCAGGTGACTCAGTCAGGAGCTGATTATAGATTAAGCCCCTGACTCAAGTGTGTGTAGCTTCCTGGAAACAACACCCCCAAGCGAGCGTCCGCACGCACACACACGCACACACACGCACCGCACACACACACACACACACACACACACACACACACACACACACACACACACACACACACACACACACACACACACACACACACTTTTTACCTAGCAGACTTTTGTAGAATTTACATAAACGTATACATTCCATATCCCTTACCCTTACCCTATAATTCAATGCGGGTGCACCAATTTTGTCCTCAATAATTATATACACGACATTCCATATTTGGGGACAATTTTGTCGCCGCATGTCAGGAGCACGCACACACACACACACACACACACGCACACACCGATGCAGCGCACATGTATATACGCACTCGTGCACATGTAGACGCGCGCGGTAAACGAACACCGAGGAATGTACTAGTGTGCAGGGAGGGAGTCGCAGTGGCGCTGGACGCTGTCGTCATGCTGTGTCCCCCCCCCCCCCCATGTCCCCATGGGCTGGACCAAGAAGACCCCCTGTGTCCCCCATGGGCTGGACCAAGAAGACCCCACATGTCCCCCATGGGCTGGACCAAGAAGACCCCACATGTCCCCCATGGGCTGGACCAAGAAGACCCCCCATGTCCCCTTCATGGGCTGGACCAAGAAGACCCCCCATGTCCCCCATGGGCTGGACCAAGAAGACCCCCCATGTCCCCCATGGGCTGGACCAAGAAGACCCCCCGTGTCCCCCATGGGCTGGACCAAGAAGACCCCCCATGTCCCCCATGGGCTGGACCAAGAAGACCCCCCGTGTCCCCCATGGGCTGGACCAAGAAGACCCCCCCATGTCCCCCATGGGCTGGACCAAGAAGACCCCCTGTGTCCCCCATGGGCTGGACCAAGAAGACCCCCCCATGTCCCCATGGGCTGGACCAAGAAGACCCCCCGTGTCCCCCATGGGCTGGACCAAGAAGACCCCCCATGTCCCCCATGGGCTGGACCAAGAAGACCCCCCATGTCCCCATGGGCTGGACCAAGAAGACCCCCCATGTCCCCCATGGGCTGGACCAAGAAGACCCCCCATGTCCCCCATGGGCTGGACCAAGAAGACCCCCCTGTGTCCCCCATGGGCTGGACCAAGAAGACCCCCCTGTGTCCCCCATGGGCTGGACCAAGAAGACCCCCCCGTGTCCCCCATGGGCTGGACCAAGAAGACCCCCCTGTGTCCCCCATGGGCTGGACCAAGAATACCCCCCCATGTCCCCCATGGGCTGGACCAAGAAGACCCCCCCATGTCCCCCATGGGCTGGACCAAGAAGACCCCCCATGTCCCCCATGGGCTGGACCAAGAAGACCCCCCCATGTCCCCATGGGCTGGACCAAGAAGACAACCCCATGTCCCCCATGGGCTGGACCAAGAAGACCCCCCCATGTCCCCCATGGGCTGGACCAAGAAGACCCCCCCTGTCCCCCATGGGCTGGACCAAGAAGACCCCCCATGTCCCCCATGGGCTGGACCAAGAAGACCCCCCCATGTCCCCCATGGGCTGGACCAAGAAGACCCCCCCATGTCCCCCATGGGCTGGACCAAGAAGACCCCCCGTGTCCCCCATGGGCTGGACCAAGAAGACCCCCCGTGTCCCCCATGGGCTGGACCAAGAAGACCCCCCCATGTCCCCCATGGGCTGGACCAAGAAGACCCCCCGTGTCCCCCATGGGCTGGACCAAGAAGACCCCCCGTGTCCCCCATGGGCTGGACCAAGAAGACCCCCCATGTCCCCCATGGGTTGGACCAAGAAGACCCCCCCATGTCCCCCATGGGCTGGACCAAGAAGACCCCCCATGTCCCCATGGGCTGGACCAAGAAGACCCCCCCATGTCCCCCATGGGCTGGACCAAGAAGACCCCACCCATGTCCCCCATGGGCTGGACCAAGAAGACCCCCCCATGTCCCCCATGGGCTGGACCAAGAAGACCCCCCCATGTCCCCCATGGGCTGGACCAAGAAGACCCCCCCATGTCCCCCATGGGCTGGACCAAGAAGACCCCCCCGTGTCCCCCATGGGCTGGACCAAGAAGACCCCCCCATGTCCCCCATGGGCTGGACCAAGAAGACCCCCGGTGTCCCCCATGGGCTGGACCAAGAAGACCCCCCCGTGTCCCCCATGGGCTGGACCAAGAAGACCCCCCCATGTCCCCCATGGGCTGGACCAAGAAGACCCCCGGTGTCCCCCATGGGCTGGACCAAGAAGACCCCCCCGTGTCCCCCATGGGCTGGACCAGGAAGACCCCCCCATGTCCCCCATGGGCTGGACCAAGAAGACCCCCCATGTCCCCCATGGGCTGGACCAAGAAGACCCCCCCATGTCCCCCATGGGCTGGACCAAGAAGACCCCCCGTGTCCCCCATGGGCTGGACCAAGAAGACCCCCCGTGTCCCCCATGGGCTGGACCAAGAAGACCCCCCCATGTCCCCCATGGGCTGGACCAAGAAGACCCCCCGTGTCCCCCATGGGCTGGACCAAGAAGACCCCCCGTGTCCCCCATGGGCTGGACCAAGAAGACCCCCCATGTCCCCATGGGCTGGACCAAGAAGACCCCCCCCCATGTCCCCCATGGGCTGGACCAAGAAGACCCCCCCATGTCCCCCATGGGCTGGACCAAGAAGACCCCCCCATGTCCCCCATGGGCTGGACCAAGAAGACCCCCCCATGTCCCCCGTGGGCTGGACCAAGAAGACCCCCCCGTGTCCCCCATGGGCTGGACCAAGAAGACCCCCCATGTCCCCCATGGGCTGGACCAAGAAGACCCCCCCATGTCCCCCATGGGCTGGACCAAGAAGACCCCCCCCCCATGTCCCCCATGGGTTGGACCAAGAAGACCCCCCCATGTCCCCCATGGGCTGGACCAAGAAGACCCCCCATGTCCCCATGGGCTGGACCAAGAAGACCCCCCCATGTCCCCCATGGGCTGGACCAAGAAGACCCCACCCATGTCCCCCATGGGCTGGACCAAGAAGACCCCCCCATGTCCCCCATGGGCTGGACCAAGAAGACCCCCCCATGTCCCCCATGGGCTGGACCAAGAAGACCCCCCCATGTCCCCCATGGGCTGGACCAAGAAGACCCCCCCGTGTCCCCCATGGGCTGGACCAAGAAGACCCCCCCATGTCCCCCATGGGCTGGACCAAGAAGACCCCCGGTGTCCCCCATGGGCTGGACCAAGAAGACCCCCCCGTGTCCCCCATGGGCTGGACCAAGAAGACCCCCCCATGTCCCCCATGGGCTGGACCAAGAAGACCCCGGTGTCCCCCATGGGCTGGACCAAGAAGACCCCCCCGTGTCCCCCATGGGCTGGACCAGGAAGACCCCCTGTGTCCCCCATGGGCTGGACCAAGAAGACCCCCCCGTGTCCCCCATGGGCTGGACCAAGAAGACCCCCGGTGTCCCCCATGGGCTGGACCAGGAAGACCCCCTGTGTCCCCCATGGGCTGGACCAAGAAGACCCCCCGTGTTCTGAGACGAGGAGGGGGGGAACTACAGTGTAGTTCCGGTGCTGTTATGGGACTTTCCGTTTCCTCTTCACACTCCGGTGTTTATACCATTCTGACCTGAGATCAGATTCATACGAGGTTTCCACTGGACACACCACTGGTCTGATCGACCCATTCTGACCTGAGATCAGATTCATACGAGGTTTCCACTGGACACACACTGGTCTGATTGACCCATTCTGACCTGAGATCAGATTCTAAAAAAATGTCAGTCGTTCTTCGATTTTTTTCAAAAACAGCAGACCTATACAAGCTCGTAGCACGCCACTCGGTGGCGCGCTATGAGCTTGTAGATCTGCTATTTTTCAATAGCTAAAGCATAACGTGATGCCGATACCAAAATGGGTTCCCGCGTTCAGAATGGGTTATACATTCATGAAGGAATGAAAATCAATTAACAGAATGGGAGACCTTCTTCTTCTTGGCTATACGTTTCCCGTTGGGGGGGGGGGGGGGTCACTGCAGCAGATCATCTGTTTCCATCTCTTCCTGTCCTATACAAGATAGAGCTATAATCTAAAGGCAATCGCAATATTCAGTGAGTCATTAAATGCGCCGCCAGAACTGTATACAACCTATCAATGCACTTCCGGTTGACATTTTTGTCCAATAAACAACCAAACGGACCAATCACAGATCTTTGTTCCATGCTTTCTCCTTATTGGGTAATGAGCTATAGGTTCTTGTGTCCCAGATTTCAACATGTTGTCAGTGGTGGAAAAAAGCAGTGGTGGAAAGTAACTAAGTACTTTTACTTAAGTACTGTACTTAAGTACAATTTTGAGGTATTTGTGCTTTACTTGAGTATTTCCAATTTCCAGTACTTTTACTTCTACTCCACTACATCTCAGAGCCAACATTTGTACTTTTACTCCACTACAATTATTTGAAAACTTTAGTTACTTTAGTTACTTTGGCGACTTTAATTTTGATTAGAAAACATACATTAACCACTTCAAACCAATACATTTTGGCCATTTGAAAATAGCCGATCTACAAGCTCACATTGTGAGCTTGTAGATCGGCTATTTTCAATAGACTTTGTACACATTTTGAACTTGTGAAGTGGGACATTCTGCAATATGAGTACTTTTACTTTTAGTACTTTAAGTACATTTTGATGCCGATACTTTTGCACTTTTACTCAAGTACATTTTCAATTCCGTATACTTTTACTTGTAAAGGAGTAGTTCTAAATTGCAGTATTGGTACTTTTACTTGTAAAGGAGTAGTTCTAAATTGCAGTATTGGTATACTTTTACTTAAGTAAAACAATTGAGTACTTTTTCCACCACTGGGAAAAAATAATATATCCCAATGTCATCGGGGGGTTTCGGGTCTCGGATCACTCAGGGGGGTGATCAGAGTCCAGACTTAACGTCCCAGTAGCTGACCCTGGATCAGAACCATTAGGGAAAGACCGCATGCGGGCCACACAATCTATTGCTCCGGAACTCTACTCTGCCGGTACTGAGAGGTAGATCAATCTGCCGTGTGGAAGGACTACAGCCTCTGTGGGTTGACTCACAATTATTTACTTAACCCATTCTGACCTGAGATCAGATTCATACGAGGTTTCCACTGGACAACACACTGGGTCTGATTAACCCATTCTGACCTGAGATCAGATTCTAAAAATGTCAGTCGTTCTTCGATTTTTCAAAAATAGCAGACCTACAAGCTCGTATCGCGCCACTCGGTGGCGCGCTATGAGCTTGTAGATCTGCCATTTTTCAATAGGTAAAGCATAACATGATGCTAACACCAAAATGGGTTCCCGTTCAGAATGGGTCAAGAAAAAGTATCAATACTCCAGTATTGTTGACAAAGCTCTTGGCAACTCTGTGAGCTATAGAATAGTATAAACGGAGAATATAGAATACGTTTATTTGAAATGTATAAATGCACTTTAAATATAGTCTCAGCATCAATGGAGTCCTGGGCTATCTTGTTTTTGTTTTTTTAACCAACTTGAGGGTCGTTCTTATAAAGCTCACAAACGCAGACGTAAACAGTCTGATGGACCACATGGAGAGGATATAATATAATCCTCCATGAGTGTGAAAATGGACACAAACACGGGTCCATTTTTACACTCTCTCAACAGAGGACGTTGCTGCGCAGAGGAATGTGTGTGTGAGTGTGTGCGCGCGTGTGCGTGCGCGTGTGCGTGTGTGCGTGTGTGTGTGTGTGTGTGCGTGTGTGTGCGTGCGTGCGTGCCAGCATGCGGGCCATGTGATAATCTCATCTTTCATAGAGCCGTACTGGCAGGATGGTGTACTTGTATTGTCTAGAAGGAAGCACATGGACACACACACATGCACGTACGCACACACACACGCAAGTGCACGTGCGCACACACATATACACACACAGTCACACACACACACACACACACACACACACACACACACACACACATCTGGGTGTTATCGTCATAGACAATACAGAGGAACAGGACAAAGACAGGAGAGAGTGTTTGTTCTGAGGGTTAGCCAACACTATCACACACACACACACACACACACACACACACAAACACACACACGGAACTTGCATGCGCGCGCGCATGACCTTATAGTTAATCTAATGGCAGTGGCAGTACTTTGCACTTGCTATACCATCAGCCTTGCTTTATAAGATAAATGTAACACAACGTGACTTCGTTATCATTTTAAATATATAGCGTAATTATTGTTGCTTGCCTATGAAACTATATAATTCCAGCTAAACCCTGACCAGCGGCAGCGCGGTAACATTTTGGTGTTTTAACTAAGCATTATTTAAAGCTATTGAAAAATAGCAGATCTACAAGCTCGTAGCGCGCCACCGAGTGGCGCGCTATACGAGCTTGTAGGTCTGCTATTTTTGAAAAATCGTGAAGATGTCATGGCACAAATCTTTGAATGTATATTCTTTCAGAAGACGTTTTATTAATTTCCACGTCAGGGCCTAAATGGGATAACCCATTCTGACCTGAGATCAGATTCATACGAGGTTTCCACTGGACACACACTGGTCTGATTAACCCATTCTGACCTGAGATCAGATTCTAAAAAAATGTCAGTCGTTCTTCGATTTTTTTCAAAAATAGCAGACCTACAAGCTCGTAGCGCGCCACTCGGTGGCGCGCTATGAGCTTGTAGATCTGCTATTTTTAAATAGCTATAAAGCATAACATGATGCCGACACCAAAATGGGTTCCCCGTTCAGAATGGGACAACTATAACATCTATATGAGTGGTTATAAATGGACCCTTATACAGGTCTATATAACTCTGATGGAACCAAATGGACACGGTATACCTTTATATGGGTCCATTTGGTATACCTTATGGGTCCATTTGGTTCTGTCTGTGCACGCTCATATAGTCGGGGGGTCCTTCAGCGTTAGGCCAGGGTATAGGGTATAGGGTACAGGGAATAGGGTATAGGTCGTTGCACCTTTTATTTAACAGCACGAGGTGATTTCAAGGGCGGTTGGTGGTCTCAAAAAGCCATAAGGCAAACTAAATTGATGAAAGACTCGCACACCACAAAACTATGACTATTATTATAACTTTTTTCTTTTCTTTTTCACATGCTTAACCACGCGCTAAAGGGCTCAAAAGAGTGCATAAGTGGTGCGGTGTTGTTTCCGTCGACTAAAACTATAAGACGAAAAATGTTCGTCGACTACCTTTTTCCACTGAAGAAAACTAAATGGAAACTAAATTAAGACAGTGCTACTGTGACTAAAACTAAGACTAAATATACTGACAATTTCGTCGACAAATAAAAACTAGACTAGAATGTTAGGAAGGGACTAGTGGACAACAGATCCAGTATAAGTCATTTTACACTTGGTTGCATGCTGAAAATAGCCGATCTACAAGCTCACAACGCAAGTGTAAAATAAGTCATTATGACGGCAACAAGGCCCGCAAAAACACATTTTAGTCGACTAAATCAACTCTAGATTTAGTCGACTAAAATCTTAGGACATTTAGTCGACTAAAACTAGACTAACACTAATACATTCCAGGTGACTAAAATGTGACTGAGACTGAGTGAAAGCTATTCAGGAGACTATGACTAAAACTAAAATAGAAATTTGCTGCCAAAAACAACACTGAAGTGGTATAGGGAGAGGCCAGATGTTTCAGTCGTCAGGTCAAGTGTGGCGTTAGGCCTATCGTAGGCCTATCGTATAGGCCTATCGTAGGCCTATCGTAGGCCTATCGTATAGGCCTATCGTAGGCCTATCGTAGGCCTATCGTATGCCTATCGTATAGGCCTATTAAGTTTGAAATCCTCTCTCTCTCTCTCTAAATGAACAACAAGGATTTGTTTCGCTGTGCAGCAGAATTATAAACCAACATCTAAATCTTCTCTCTAAGCACTGGAGAGGATTGTGGGTTGGGGTGTGTGTGTGTGTGTGTGTGTGTGTGTAGGGGAGGGGGGGGGGGGGGTGGAGGGGGGGGGGGGGGGTGGTGGTAGCAGGGGTCACGAACAAAAAAGACTGAGAGCATGAAATATGAGGCTGCGCTGAGAACAGAGGAGAAGACCTGGGAGGAGAAGGAGGGGGGGGGGGTGCGGTGGGGGGTGAGGGAAGTTTTCAGCGCTGGGGGGAAGGGAGGGGGAGGGGGAGGGTGGGGGGGGGGGGATGGGGGGTGTTAGGGGACGACGGCAGCAACAAAAAAAAAATCCTCCCAACACACAGTAGACTGGAGGGAGGGGCCGGGTGCTCGCAAATCACTCCCCTGAGACACCAGAGAGAGAGAGAGAGAGAGAGAGAGAGAGGGCAGGGCTTGTGTGTGTGTGTGTGTGTGTGTGTGTATGTGTGTGTTCAGACTTCAGAGCTGCTTGTCTTGTTGTTGCTTGCCTGACTCTTGGAGGAGTCCTCCTGCCAGTCAGTCAGTCAGTCAGTCAGTCAGTCAGTCAGTCAGTCAGTCAGTCAGTCAGTCAGTCAGTCAGTGAGCGGACCATTCAAACACACTATGGAGTAAAGCTGGACAGACAACTTTAGAGAGAGAGAGAGAGAGAGAGAGAGAGAGAAGCACTGGGTAAAGTGCTCCCAGAAGTTGCCCACACTGACAGGTAGGAATGAGTGTGTGTGTGTGTGTGTGCGCGTGTGTGTGTGTGTGTGTGTGTGTGTGTGTGTGTGTGTGTGTGTGTGTGTGTGTGTGTGTGTGTGTGTGTGTGTGTGTGTGTGTGTGTGTGTGTGTGTGTGTGTGTGTGCGTGTGTGTGTGTGCATATCAAATGTTGTACTGTATTACTTTACTTATATAGCCTAAGTTAAAAGCAAGAGGAAACTGGCAATTAACTTGTTTATGAGTTGCGGTTGCGGTTAATCTACTGTTACCCTCTCTCTCTCTCTCTCTCTCGATCCCTCTCTCACTGTATGTGTGCATGTGAGCGTGTGCGTGAGCGTGTGAGCGTGTGTGCGTGCGTGCGTGCGTGCGTGCGTGCGTGTGTGCGTGCGTGCGTGCGTGCATGTCTCAATCCCTCACTTTGGTTGGCTTGTTTACTGCCACATCATGTACCATTATTATGTTCAGGGACATTTGAGCAACAAGTACAGTAGCCATCCCCACGGCGCTGCTGGGTGGAGCCGTGTGGTTAGTCACTGTTCAGCCAAAAGAGTCCACACACTGTCCTAAGAGTCATGACATACAGGCAGGGAGACAGTGTACTGTATGTCCCATTCTGACCTGAGATCAGATTCATACGAGGTTTCCACTGGAGGACACACACTGGTCTGATTAACCCATTCTGATTCTGACCTGAGATCAGATTCATACGAGGTTTCCACTGGACACACACTGGTCTGATTAACCCATTCTGATTCTGACCTGAGATCAGATTCATACGAGGTTTCCACTGGACACTACACTGGTCTGATTAACCCATTCTGATTCTGACCTGAGATCAGATTCATACGAGGTTTCCACTGGACACACACTGGTCTGATTATTAACCCATTCTGACCTGAGATCAGATTCTAAAAAAATGTCAGTCGTTCTTCGATTTTTCAAAAAATAGCAGACCTACAAGCTCGCCACCGAGTGGCGCGCTACGAGCTTGTAGATCTGCTATTTTTCCAATAGCTAAAGCATAAAAAGATGCCAACACCAAAATGGGTTCCCGTTCAGAATGGGATATGCTGTAGGTCAGTGGTTCCAAAAAGGACCCCCCCAAATCAACATTTATTAGACCCCCCCGTTTGAAAACACATGCCAGTTTCACACGCATTATGCTACGGACCCCCGATTGAATGGCATTTCTATCTCTGGTACCCCAATTTATATTGTAAAACAACTGTTAATTTAACTCTCAGAGTGTACAAATGGAACCCCTAGGGAACCAATGATGTACAGTATAGGTAGGTTGATAATCAGATATACTGTATATGGCGTACATGGTCCTCTAATATAACTTCTTCCATGTCAAGGACCGATCGGCCTTTGTGTTTGGAAAAGTAAAGTTTTCCCAAAAAGAACAGATCTACAAGATCACACAATGTGTCGCGTGGTCACTGGTTGGAATAACGTGTCCGTTACACGCGCGCCACTACTGCGTCCCACCGGGGAAACTCCCGTCCACGTGTCAGGCGATAATTATATCAAGAAGCGGCCTGCTCGCACTCCTCATGCATTGAAGGAAGCATGAGCTCATGCTCAGGTTCGGCGCTCTATCTCCCCAGGCTGGCAGAGGGCGAGTATATATATAGCACCCAGGATTACATGCTTTATAGGTAATATAATTGGCACCGGGTGAAAAATGGGTTAAAAAAAAGCATGGGATAAAAATGTTGGCGTGGGGGGAGGTATAGCCCTGGAATCTTAAGGTCCTCTCGGAGCCCACTTGTGCTGTGCTGTGTCTGTGCGTGCGTGCGGCGTGTGTGGGTGTGCGTGGGTTATGTTAGCCAGTTTGTTGTGTTTCCCGGCAAGGCCAAGGCCATGTGAGCCGAGGACTCGGTGACCTGCTGCTGCAGGAGATCAAGCCAATGCTATGCTCACTGACTGCAGAGAACAAACACAGGCCTGTGTCACCATCGTTACATCATCGGCTAATCGCAAATTACTTGAGTTAATCGCAATTATTTACTCATAATCGTCGTAAAATCGTTGCCATGTTGAAAAATAGCTTCTCGGTCTTATATACGATTCTACGTGAGTAACGTCAACCCATTCTGACCTGAGATCAGATTCAAAAACGTCTTCTTCTAACATCCTGACGGTTTTCTGAAAAAGCTATATTTCTGTGTCAGTCGCTCTTCGACTTTAAAAAAAATAGCAGATCTACGAGCTCGTAGCGCGCCACTCGGTGCGCGCTACGAGCTTGTAGATCTGCTGTTTTTCAATAGCTATAAAGCATAACATAATGTCTACATCGTCTCTGTCGGGTGAAACCTCATATGTCCAAAAACTGTCACTTTTCAGGATTCAAATTCCAAAAGCATAAAAAGTAGCAGATATACAAGCTTGCCTCTGACTCTGACTGACCCTATAAGCTGACCGAGTCTAATAGCACTTCACTGACATGACATGCTTCGTGGTCAGTGTATGTATACAGTATACACTGATGGCGAATTATCCATAACAAGACCGGTGCCCGGGCTGTATAGAGCACCGAGTCGGTGTAACGATGGAGGTTGGAGATCCATGCCCCCACCCGGCTATGCAATGACCCGTTGTATACCCGTTGTGTCAGAGTACCCGTTCCACCCATCTGTCTGTGTCCCTGTTATGCCCATAATATGGAGATTTCCGTATCTGTCTCTCTGTGTCCCTTAATTCCTATATATGGAGTTCTGTGTCAGGCATGCCCAAATATGGAGTGTTGTGCATGTCAGAACAGTTCAGAAGCTCATATAATATGGACCCTGTGGCATGAGGGACCCTGTCCGGAGCCCGGGCAGAGAGAGGCCTTTTGTGGCGGTTCTGGACAACCCGTCGGGGTCAGACCGACTCCACATACCCCCACACTGTGTGGGGGGGGTGTGGAGAAGTGTGTGTCAAAGTTGAAGTCGGTGGGGGCGAACGGTTCTCGAGTTACGTGCATTACAGTCTACAGACGTACCCCGTACAGACAGAGACAGACAGACAGACGGACAGACGGACGGACAGAGACCTTTATAGATAGATAACACTTGGCTCTTGGACTGACAGTATGTGGGAGACTTGTGTCTGTACTGCGTACAAGTCTACACCTAAGTTGGAGAAACAGACACAGCTAGAGTGACAGCTACATGCTGTGCTGTGGATTTGATAACTGCACAATTATATGTCATGCACACAAAAGTCACTGTTGCACACAACACCACTCACACACACACTACACAGTGAGCAAGCGCTGCGGACGCTCTCTCTCTCCTCTCTCTCTTCTCTCTCTCTCTCTCTCACACTCGCACAATGGCTGTTTCTCTACAGAGGTCATGTGCAAGTTGTCACTTGTTCCTGCTGGCCAGGGGTGGCTTTGCTATTGCAAGGCTCAGTGTGGTGCATGCGTGCGTGCGGCTGTGCACACACAACACACACACAACACACACACACACACACACACACACACACACCACACACCACACACACACTCACACACACACACACACCACACACACACACAACACACACACACACACACACACACACACACACGTATGTATGTGTGTGTATGTACTGTGAGAGTTCAGTATCCCAGTATCATCCTAAGTATTGTAGATTTGAGAAATGATTAAGACAACAATATTGTCCCCTGCTCCTCAGAATATAAACGGTGTGTCAAATAATTTACGGTCCTCCATGCCGTTCCAGATTGAATTGAGTTTAAACTCACGCTATAGACAGCAGCTGGTTAATTTTTAGTATGATTTATTATGAGGAGCTATGTGTGGGTGCACTGCTATGTCCATCACATGTTTTTGAGGGGTGGCCATGTTGCCATGTTGTGTGTTGTCCTGTTTTGTCGTCATGTGTTTGTGTTTTCTTCCAAACTTGATTTTTATTTGTTTTTATTTATTTTATGTTCTTATATTCAATTTTGTTCTTTGCCATTGTTCTATCATTATAACTACTTGTGTTTTATTGTATTTTATGTTTTGTGCCTTGCCTGTGAAGCACTTTGAGCTGCATTTATGTATGAAAGGTGCTATACAAATAAAGTTTAATTATTATTATTATTATTATTATTATTCAGGATATGCTCTTTTCGTAAGCGTCAGTGTCATTTCCCCGTTAGTGTATAGGACTAACAATTAATTACTTTATATACTACCACACTATTTAGCATATAGTGGTTATATGACATGTAGGCCCTATATGTAAACATTGTTTATTATCTTCTTTGTTATGTTCTGTATGGGTTTGATCAACGTACATATTGTGTTTGTTATTTGATTTACTGTATACCCTGTAATCTTCAATAGGGGGGGGGGGGTGGTTGTAAAAGGTTGTTTTGTGGTTAAAAAGATTTCTTGCTTTCATTACAATTAGAAAATAGTCAAGTTGCGGTTTAGGATTAAGTATTTAGAGGTTAGGGGTTAGGGTTTAGGGGCTATGGCTGTTTTGTACTTGTTGCATGCTTAGCTCTGTATAGGCTTATCGTTAAAGAATGACAAAACACCTGCTTATGTAATCACAACATGTTGATGTCTTCAGAAGTACAGTATACAAACGTGTGTGTGTGTGTGGTGTGTGTGTGGTGTGTGTGTGTGTGTGTGTGTGTTTTGTGTATGTACGCGTGTGCATGCGTGTGGCGCGCGTTTGTGTGTGTATGTGTGCGTGTGCGTGTGCACTCACGTGCCAGGAAAGGCCGTTTTAACTCGCAAGAGGAAACCCTCATTCCCCGGGCGTGCTGCTGTATGTTTTTGTCATTTCAATCATGTGTGTGTGTGTTTGTGTGTGTGTGCGCGTGCGTGCGCGTGCGCGCGTGCGTGCGTGCGCTGCGCGCGTGCGTGCGCGTGCGATGAGAGACCTGTGCTGCAGAATTGTGTCAGAAGTACAGTGTACAATGTTTGTAGTTCAAACAAGGGAAACATTGTAGCACATTTTGCTCATAATTAATACTGTATGTAACGTACAGTAGTACAGTATGTACCGGTATATTAATTGGGTCATTGCGAGCTGTTCAGTTTGTTCTGCTTCCCATACAGTACGTTCCACTGTAGGCTACACCTCCCCAAACCCAAGTCTACATTTGAACACTTTTACAATATAATAATAATAATAATAATATGCAAGTCTCCTGAATGCTGCGTCATAGCCGATGATCATGTTAACAGGGTGTTGAAGGTTACATCACTGCAGGGACAAGGAGGGCTCTTCATAACACACGCACGCACACACACACATGGACACGCACACACACGCGCACAACACATGCACACACTCGCACAC
>NC_139701.1:55139821-55256521 GCF_964188405.1 Protomyctophum parallelum
ACGCACACACATGGACACGCGCACACACATGCACACACGCGCACACACACACACGCAGACGCACACACTATGCACACGCACACACATGCACACGCACGCCCACACGCCCCTCTCTCCCAGTCTATTGTCTTGTAAGCACAGCTGAATTCCTTCAAATGACCATGCAGTCAGTCACTTCATTCAGCAGGACTAGAGTCTTTGAGTCTGGCTGCAGTGTGTTCTATTGGTTTATGTTCTGTTTTCAACGTTAGAAACCATTCAGGGTCAATCAGGAGTACAGGAAATTCACACTTATGAACACTTTTTGTCTACATGACAAAAAAAAAAAAAACTTTTTGATGATGACCCCCATTTTGACCTGAGATCAGATTCTAAAAATGTCTTCCACATCCTGACAGTTTTCTGAAAAAGCTATGTTTCTATGTCAGTCGTTCTCCGATGTCTCCCTTGTGACTGATTCCTGTCCATTCAAACTCTAGACGGGCCCGCCCCAAAGTTACCCGGGCCCTGATCAAACCCTGTACACTCAAGAGACTGTCCCCGCTGCCACACCCTTAGATCTCCATATATGGAGCTGACCTGTTCTGACATTACATGATATGTTGATCTGACCTCATCAAACCCTGTACACTCAAGACACGCTATACCATATATGGCCAGTACAGAATTCATTCCATATGTTGAGCTGACCCTCCCGTGCCAAAGCACCAGCGCTCGCCCATGCGGCATATAGGGGCGAGGTCGCTTCTTGCCCTATAGGGCGAGGTTGCTTCTCGCCCTATAGGGCGAGGTCGCTTCCCGCCCTCAGGGCGTCTTACTGGTTCTAGATGTGTTTTAACTGCACTGAGCCTGGCCCTGCACACGACACCAACGTCACCTATCTTACTTGTAACGTGACAACACAACAAAGCATTCTGAATATATATCACACCCAATAAATCATTCATATAGACGAGAGACGGAGGAGAGAGACGCCACGCAGGGAGAGCCACAGAGACGGAGAAGACGCTCTATAGGAAGGAAGCGGGGGAAAAGAAAATGGAGAAAGAGATTTGTTTTATTGCCTTTAATCTCATGTAATGATCTGCCTCCAGGCACCGTGTTTATGCCTTCATTTCCCCTTCCTGTTAATCTTCACTTGTTCCCACCCAGGGTCTGCTCTCTGATTGTGTGTGTGTGTGTGTGTGTGTGTGTGTGTGTGTGTGTGTGTGTGTGTGTGTGTGTGTGTGTGTGTGCGCGTGCGCTCGTGTACATGTTCCCAACCTCCAACATCTTCATCTCTTATTGTTGACAAAACAGAGCTTTGTCTTTAGAATATTATGTCTCGTATCTCCCTCTGGCTGGTGTGTGCACGACGTGTGCACGCTCTCGTGTGCGTGCATACGTGCGTGCGTGCGTGCGTGTGGGGGGGGGGGGGTGCCTAAGGTTTCCGTCAGGCAGAAACCTCGTATCTCCAGATTTCAACTTTGAATAATATATTTCTTTGTAAATGAATGCCCCACATATACTTCACGAGAGTGTCTGACAAAGGCAGTGAATATATAGGAGATCTACAAGCCCCGCAACGCATAGCGGTGCGGCACGTTGGAAGTTTGTATATCAGTTATTTTATTTTTATGTCTTTATTCAAAAGAAGGAATGGTTTTGGACATACTAGGTTTCCGTCCGACGTGCCATGACATGCCTGTTGGGTGAATGACGCAGGGGGGGGGGGGGGGGGGGGGGAGGGGCACTGGTGGGCAGCTGGATGGACAAACAACACTACCACACAGAGAGAGAGGACCAAAGGTAGAGAGACAAAGGACAGACAGACAGAGAGAGAGAGAGAGAGAGAGAGAGAGAGAGAGAGAGAGAGAGAGGCAGGCCATTGTTATTGAGAGAGAGAGGTGGTGGAGGGACAAAGAAAAGAAAGAACATGTAAAAGTGAAGAGTGGGTGACATCGTGATGGAGAGA
Organism: Protomyctophum parallelum; assembly: GCF_964188405.1. Classification (NCBI taxonomy): domain Eukaryota; kingdom Metazoa; phylum Chordata; class Actinopteri; order Myctophiformes; family Myctophidae; genus Protomyctophum; species Protomyctophum parallelum. The sequence goes on from NC_139701.1 coordinate 55,141,776, forward strand.
TGGAGGGGAGGGGAGGAGGGGGGGGGGGGAGACTGAAAGAGGAAGAGATGGATGGATGGGCCGAGGGAAAGTCAAAGAGAGTCAAAGGAACCGAGTCTGAGGCAGAGAGAGATCAATAATGTGAAAGAAACACAGAGAGAGAGAGAGAGAGAGAGAGAGAGAGAGGAAGAGTTTGTGTGTGTGCATGCATGCGTGCGTCGCGAGTGATTGAGTGACTAAGTGACTAAAACTAAGACTAAATATACTGACAATTTCGTCAACAAATAAAAACTAGACTAAAATGTTAGGAAGGGACTAGTGGACAAGAGATCCAGTTTTATGCATGGGTTGCATGCTGAAAATAGCAGATATACAATCTCACAGTGAGATTGTAGATCTGCTATTTTCAGCATGCAACCAAAGTGTAAAATATGTCATTACAACGACATCAAGGCCTGTCAAAACACATTTTAGTCGACTAAATCAACTGTAGATTTAGTCGACTAAAATCGTATGACATTTAGTCGACTAAAACTAGACTAAACACTAGAACATTCCAGGTGACTAAAATGTGACCAAAACTAAGTGAAAACTATTCAAGAGACTATGACTAAAACTAAAATAGAAATTTGCTGCCAAAAACAACACTGGTCACAATGCACGCACGCACACACGCACGCACGCACGCACGCACGGAAAGTAGAAAGACAGCACAGAGAGAGAGAGAGAGAGAGAGAGAGAGAGAGAGAGAGAGAGCGTGCGTGTGTGTGTGTGAAATCAAGAAGGCAGTTGATATCCAGCCATCTGATGGCATTAGTAAAGGAAACACTTTTAAGCCGTTGAGTGCTTTGAACGCCCTCCCCCAGGCAGGTACTATATACACCCTAACCTAAACTTACCACGCCCCCTTCCTGCACTTAAAGCTTCAATCCATAAGTCTGAGGTCCTCTCCTCTGATATCAGACAAGTAAGACGCGCAAACGCGGGAAGCGAACGCAGCTCGTAAATGGCAATAACAACAATTAGAATAAATTACATACTTTTTTAAGGTTTTCTTTTTAAAGTTCTCTTTTATGTGTTTTTTTAAGATTTTATTTTTAAGTTAAGTTTTTTTTAAGTTAAGTGTTTTTAAAGTTTTTTTTAAGTTAAGTTTTTTTGTGTGTGTTTAAGTTTAAGATTTTATTTTTAAGTTAAGTTTTTTGAAGTTAAGTGTTTTTAAAGTTTTTTTTAAGTTAAGTTTTTTTGTGTTTAATTTTTTTTTTAAGTTAAGTTTTTTTTAAGTTAAGTTGTGTGTGTGTGTGTGTGAGTGCGTGTGTGCGTGTGTGTGTTTTGTGTGATACAGCTGCGCCCTCTGGTGGCGGGCGGGTGGTGTAACAGCGGGACAGACAGACACACACACGGACACACAGACATGATCTGCAGGGTCTCATAGTTAGTGCTCATTGCATTCGCAATCACTGCGTTCGCAACTACTGAGGTCCTCTCCTCTGATGTCAGACTACAGAACTACAATAACTAAGTCTGAGGTCCTCTCCTCTGATGTCAGACTACAGAACTACAATAACTAAAGTCTGAGGTCCTCTCCTCTGATGTCAGACTACAGAACTACAATAACTAAAGTCTGAGGTCCTCTCCTCTGATATCAGACTACAGAACTACAATAACTAAAGTCTGAGGTCCTCTCCTCTGATGTCAGACTACAGAACTACAATAACTAAAGTCTGAGGTCCTCTCCTCTGATGTCAGACTACAGAACTACAATAACTAAAGTCTGAGGTCCTCTCCTCTGATGTCAGACTATACAGAACTACAATAAAGATGGCGACACATCTAGTGACCAATCCGTGACGCGCCTTTGACGTTGTCAAACACTTACTGACTGGGGCTGAAACGTCTCAATGGAAGAGTTTATGGAGACTCGACTACCTACCGTAGTCTCCAATCACTGCAGATGTGCTGGTTATTATACAACTCAAATAATGTTTTATTCATTATAATGAGTCCTGGATTAGTAGATTTGACTATGCCATCAGAGCCACTATAACCTTAAATCACATGAACTGATTGACAATCAAATCCTTGCCTAAACGTAACCATACTAATTGACATGAACCAACTGCAAGCTATAATGATTTCCCCCAACCAATCATATACAGTAGACTATATCAGTGGTTTCCAAACTGCTTTGGGTGGGGGGGGTCCCCAGATGGCAGATGATTAGCTTAACGTGCAATATTTTGTGCGTGCAACAATAAACAAACCAGTGTACATACAGGGTATCTGCATAAAGTTTCAATTTAATCACTTTTAAGACATTTTTAATGCCAAATTGACAGACATTGTGAAAATACCTCGAACTACAAGCTCACAACGCCTCGCAATGTGATATTTATCACATTGGAAATTACGTGAAAATAGGCGTTAACGGGCAATTATAGGCACTGTATTTTGCCCGTAAACCTCAAGTTTAGCGGGCATATACAGTTAATATACGGTAATATACAGGTGTGATGGTACAATCCGGGAGTTTACCGGAGTTTGTTGGAAAGTTTAACGGAGTCAAACATGGGGGGGTTCCCGGTACAAATATGATTTGTACCATGTCATGGGGGGGGGGGGGGGTTACGGCCTGATAAGTTTGGGAATGTTAACCCATGGAGTACATCACTGATATTTGCTCTTCGCTGTACCAGCAAAGGAATGTTGGCTGCTGCGTATATACTTTTAAAGGACCCGTTTTAGGTACAGGGAACTAATGTTAAAGACACAGAATGTATACTGCAGTGATGACTTCATGTTGCGCAGCGCTACTGTATATATAAGAGCAAATGACAAGTTAAATTCCTTGTATGCGTGCGGGTATGTGTGTGTGTGGGCCGTGGGGCGGGTATGCGTGTGTGTGTGTGTGTGTGTGTGTGTGTGTGTGTCAGTGAGAGTCAACCCATTCTTCTCAACAGGGGGTTGATCAGCTGCTTACCATTCTCAAAGGGTTGGCAGATGGTGTGGCCACACACACACACACACACACACACACACACACACACACACACACACACACACACACACACACACACACACACACACACACACACACACACACACACACACACCCCCCCCCCCCCCCCTTGGGGAACTTTAATAATAGCTATACTATACCACTAGTTCTTTCCCCTGACCACGGCAGAATCCCCACTTTGACCCAACATGCTTCTGCAGCACTGTGTTTACTGGAATCAATTTTTAAAGGGTGTGTGTGGGCACTTTGGTCAGCTCAGTGTGTGTGTGTGTGTGTGTGTGTGTGTGTGTGTGTGTGTGTGTGTGTGTGTGTGTGTGTGTGTGTGTGTGTGTGTGTGTGTGTGTGTGTGTGTGTGTGTGTGTGTGTGTGTGTGTGTGTGTGTATGTGTGTGCGTGCGTGCGTCAGGTGGTCTGGCGAGCTGTAGTGTGCTGCTTCAGCTCCTGGAAATGACATAGAAGTGTTTCTGTCCCCATGTGCGCGGCAGGCAGCAGCAGCGCGGCCACAAGTGGATGAGTGTGTGGTGAAGTTAGCAGAGCATCAGATGAGGAAGCAGCTATAGGACAACAGCATGATGATGATGATGATGTGTTAGAACTGACCAGCATCACTTCTTCATGACTTCTATAATGGACATAACGAATTACGCACACTTAACCCATTTTGACCCGAGTTCAGATTCTAAAAACGTCTTCTACATCCTGACAGTTCTCTGAAAAAGCTATTATGTTTCTACGCCAGTCGTTCTTTGATTTCTCAAAAATAGCAGACCTACGAGCTTGTAGGTCTGCTATTTTTCAATAGCTAAAGCATAGCATGCACAAAATGACAATTATTATTATTATAAGGACATAAAGACAATTATAAAATATGACGTTTCTCTCAACCTCTCTCCTATGCATCATGTCTCCCATCTGTCTAGAGTTGAGGATGATGGCAGAGGGGCGTTTTGCCAGTCTGCCCCGCTCTCTGCACGCGCACCACGCCCTGGGGGGTGGCAGCGGCACCCATCATGGTGGTATGGGGGGCAACCCCTCCCTCGGGACCCCCAGCAGCACCAACTACTCCTCCAGAGGCCTCCAGGCCAGCCTGGCCTCATCCATGGACCTCATCGGCTCCAGAAATGGGTGAGTTATAGCGCTAATGTATATTATTTAATAATAATTATTAATTATGTAAATTATTTCTTAATTTCTTTAGTACCCCATTTTCTCCACAATTTGGTCACCAAAAAGTAAACACAGTTGCCCCTAGGCCTGTCAAAAAAAAATCGATTCGAGTTAGAATCGCGATTCTAATGCCGTCCGATTCAGAATCGATTCTCATTTTTCAAAAATCGTGTTTTTTTTTGTTTTTTTTGCACAAATGTACCTGTGCATGCAATGCATTATGGCCTGGGTTTCTGCATAGTGCATTTACTACCAGCTAAGCTAAGCCTGCCAATTGTATTTATTTTACACCTGTTTTAATACTAATGTATTGTTCTGGTATTGAGTGAGAAGAGATTTTGTAACTTTTGTACTGGTTCAAATTTGTGCAAGCTAAATAAATGAGACATGTTCTTACTCTTGGATTGAACCTTTTTGTGTTTTTTAAATCATTCAGTTGATAAAACCTTTACAATTATACAAGCTTTTTACTAAATGTACTCTGCTTTCATGCCAGAAGACTAGTAGTTCATGCAAAAATTCTATTTAATTGTTTTTAATAAAAATTAAAAAAACTGCTTTAGAATCGAAAAAAAAATATTTTTTAAATCGAGAATCGGAAAAAATCGTAAAGATCGTTTTTGAATCGAACCGTCACCCCAAGAATCGGAATCGAATCGAATCGTGGGACACCTAAAGATTCGCAGCCCTCTGTTTAAAACCTCCCTCAACACCCACCTTTTCGGACTTGCTTTCCCCTCCTAATTCCATTCTCCCTTTTTGCCTTCTTCAGTTTAGATTTTTAAGTGGTGCAACCACTTCTACATCCAGCTTGCAATGACCGTGTACCTGTGTACCTGTGTGTGTACCTGTGTACCTGTGTGTGTACCTGTAACCATGAGCATGAGTGGTGTGCGCATGTGTGAAATTGGAACGAGAGAAGTATGTGACATGGCTGCCACCTGCTGGACGCAAACGATACAGAGAAGAAATTGGAACGATACAGAGAAGAAATTGGAACGATACAGAGAAGAAATTGGAACGATACAAATTGGAACGATACAGAGAACCAATAGACGGGAGTTGCACCACTTGGTTCACAATGGTGTGATTTTTTTCCTTTGCTTAGTTTTCAGCCTTTTCAACTAGTTTCTCTTAATAAAGTTGTTTATTTTGTTTTGCAAAGCGACTTTGGGTGTAGATAAAAGCGTTACATAATTATACATCCGATGTATTATTATCATTAATTGACTACACGGAGGGGAGGAGGTACAGTATACATACAGTATGGATTCACCACGTCACTACAATTTCAATTATTTGGGGGTGGCTCTACTGTATACCTCCTGAGCCACAGCATTCCCAAATGCAACAGATGCACAAGCTCAAAGTTCTGGGCTTTCAAGATGTGCTACTTTTGATGCTTTTCTGTGACATCTTCATTTACGAAAAAAAACCCCACTAAAACTTAAAATATGGAGATACGAGGTTTTCATGTTGATTTGGAACAGTTATACTGACTCTAACACATTCTGGGACGGGAAACCCCTTTTGGTGTTTTAACTAAGCATTATGTTCTACTTTAGCTATTGAAAAATAGCAGATCTACAAGCTTGTAGCGCGCCACTCGGTGGCGCGCTATGATCGCAAAAATGCGGCACGAATCTTTGAATATATATTCTTTCAGAGAAGATCGTTTTTTTTATTTCGAAGTGGGGCCTAAATGGGCTCTAATAGGCCTAGTATAAATTGACCACATTGATGTATTTCTGCGTCTTTCTCTTTCTCTGCGTTTTCCCTTCTTCCTATAGGTCGGGTCCAGGTTCCGGCCTATCAGACGCTCCGGCTGCGTCCTACCAGCCCGTCTCCATTCACGGGACCTTGCCGCGACGCAGAAGAGGCGTTGCCAACGCTAACCCCGCCCCCACTACACACTACACCTGGGACCCGAGAGCCAATCAGATGTCTCAGTCGACCGCAGCTCGCCACAACAACACGCCGGTAGCTACCGGACACGTCCGTCTGCCCGCGTCTTCTCCGCTGGTTCACAACAACGGCTTGGACAACTTCCCTAATTACAGGTAAACGGACGCAACGGCATAGCATAACGGCATAGCATAACGGCATAGCATAACGGCATAGCATAACGGCATAGCGCTACAACCAACCGATAAATACACAGGTATTACTACCAGGGCTTTTCAAAAAGTATTTATTTAAAGACCTTTTTAAGCCTCGTACAAAGACAACTGGAGTCGTGACAAATCGTGACAACAAACACAATTTTTTGGGACCGAACAAATAATTAGAAAGAAGAAGAAAACGGCAGGTTATACAACACTTTTTTTGTTGTTTTTTCTTCTTTGTAATTATTTGTTTGGTCCAAAATATTGTGTGTGTTGTCATGATTTGTCACGACTCGAGTTGGCTTTGTCCGCGGCGTTAATCGTCTTTAAATAAATACTTTTTGAAATGTCTATGGGAGAAATGTAATTGGGAATCATTTCCTGGGCCCTGGCGTCGTCATGAAAGGGGGCGGGACTGCGACGCTCTATAGTCTATACAGGCTCATTCAAATACCCAAGCTAGGGAAAGTAAGTGTAACTGTATCTCATTGCAAAGTGTAAATAAAAATCAAGACACCGGTCATAGCAGTGCGATCGCGACGACAACAACAGTAATTACATTTTTCCCTGTCCGTCTCTCTCTCTCAGACAGATACAACAGGACACTGTGTGTAAATCTGCAGTGAAGAAGGTTGTCCCGACATGTGTTTATACCCACGATTATGTGTCACATAATGTGACGTGACATGTTGAACCTCTTTAACCATGGTCGTCCCTATTTTGGGCATTGTAGTCGAAAAAACTACAGTTTAAAAAATAATAATAATAAGAAGAAGAACATTTTAAGATCTACAGATTTCCTAGCTCTCGTCGTTGTGAGCTTGTAGATCGTCTATTTGTCGAAACGAAGAAGCATTATGTACAGTAAGGGCTTATGTGGTTTAAAGGGACAGACATACTGTATGCACACATGGCCAGGTACACTGTGCATTATCCTTTAAATATGTACCATGCACCAACAGATGATGAGATCATTTCTCCAGCTCTCACTACACTCACCAGACAGTCAGAAGCTGCTCCCTGTGGACATCTTGTCCACGGGGACACAGACATCAAAGGGGGCTTCACCCCCTGTCCTTTTACCCGTCTGTAAAACAACTGCCCTTTCACCCGTCTGTAAAACAACTGCCCTTTTACCCCGTCTGTAAAACAACTGCCCTTTCACCCGTCAGTAAAACAACTGCCCTTTTACCCGTCTGTAAAACAACTCCCCTTTTACCCGTCTGTAAAACAACTGCCCTTTTACCCCGTCTGTAAAACAACTGCCCTTTCACCCGTCTGTAAAACAACTGCCCTTTCACCCGTCTGTAAAACAACTGCCCTTTTTACCCCGTCTGTAAAACAACTGCCCTTTTACCCGTCTGTAAAACAACTGCCCTTTCACCCGTCTGTAAAACAACTGCCCTTTTACCCGTCTGTAAAACAACTGCCCTTTTACCCGTCTGTAAAACAACTGCCCTTTTACCCGTCTGTAAAACAACTGCCCTTTCACCCGTCTGTAAAACAACTGCCCTTTCACCCGTCTGTAAAACAACTGCCCTTTTACCCTGTCTGTAAAACAACTGCCCTTTCACCCGTCTGTAAAACAACTGCCCTTTTACCCCGTCAGTAAAACAACTGCCCTTTCACCCGTCTGTAAAACAACTGCCCTTTTACCCGTCTGTAAAACAACTGCCCTTTTACCCCGTCTGTAAAACAACTGCCCTTTTACCCGTCTGTAAAACAACTGCCCTTTTAACCCGTCTGTAAAACAACTGCCCTTTCACCCGTCTGTAAAACAACTGCCCTTTCACCCCGTCTGTAAAACAACTGCCCTTTTACCCCGTCTGTAAAACAACTGCCCTTTCACCCCGTCTGTAAAACAACTGCCCTTTTACCCCGTCTGTAAACCACTGCCCTTTCACCCGTCTGTAAAACAACTGCCCTTTTACCCGTCTGTAAAACAACTGCCCTTTCACCCGTCTGTAAAACAACTGCCCTTTTACCCGTCTGTAAAACAACTGCCCTTTCACCCGTCTGTAAAACAACTGCCCTTTTACCGCGTCTGTAAAACAACTGCCCTTTCACCCGTCTGTAAAACAACTGCCCTTTCACCCGTCTGTAAAACAACTGCCCTTTCACCCATCTGTAAAACAACTGCCCTTTTACCCGTCTGTAAAACAACTGCCCTTTTACCCGTCTGTAAAACAACTGCCCTTTTACCCCGTCTGTAAAACAACTGCCCTTTCACCCGTCTGTAAAACAACTGCACTTTCACCCGTCTGTAAAACAACTGCCCTTTTACCCCGTCTGTAAAACAACTGCCCTTTTAACCCGTCTGTAAAACAACTGCCCTTTTAACCCGTCTGTAAAACAACTGCCCTTTTAACCCGTCTGTAAAACAACTGCCCTTTTACCCGTCTGTAAAACAACTGCCCTTTTAACCCGTCTGTAAAACAACTGCCCTTTTAACCTGTCTGTAAAACAACTGCCCTTTTACCCATCTGTAAAACAACTGCCCTTTTAACCCGTCTGTAAAACAACTGCCCTTTTACCCGTCTGTAAAACAACTGCCCTTTCACCCGTCTGTAAAACAACTGCCCTTTTACCCGTCTGTAAAACAACTGCCCTTTCACCCGTCTGTAAAACAACTGCCCTTTTACCGCGTCTGTAAAACAACTGCCCTTTCACCCGTCTGTAAAACAACTGCCCTTTCACCCGTCTGTAAAACAACTGCCCTTTCACCCGTCTGTAAAACAACTGCCCTTTTACCCGTCTGTAAAACAACTGCCCTTTTACCCGTCTGTAAAACAACTGCCCTTTTACCCCGTCTGTAAAACAACTGCCCTTTCACCCGTCTGTAAAACAACTGCACTTTCACCCGTCTGTAAAACAACTGCCCTTTCACCCGTCTGTAAAACAACTGCCCTTTTACCCCGTCTGTAAAACAACTGCCCTTTTAACCCGTCTGTAAAACAACTGCCCTTTTAACCCGTCTGTAAAACAACTGCCCTTTTAACCCGTCTGTAAAACAACTGCCCTTTTACCCGTCTGTAAAACAACTGCCCTTTTAACCCGTCTGTAAAACAACTGCCCTTTTAACCCGTCTGTAAAACAACTGCCCTTTTACCCGTCTGTAAAACAACTGCCCTTTTAACCCGTCTGTAAAACAACTGCCCTTTTAACCCGTCTGTAAAACAACTGCCCTTTTAACCCGTCTGTAAAACAACTGCCCTTTTAACCCGTCTGTAAAACAACTGCCCTTTTAACCCGTCTGTAAAACAACTGCCCTTTCACCCGTCTGTAAAACAACTGCCCTTTTACCCCGTCTGTAAAACAACTGCCCTTTCCAGACCACGAATGCAGCATTCACTACATGGTGAAAGAAATACACTTATACACACACACACTCATTACATACAATTAAACAAACTTACAAATACACAATGTCCACACCTAGAGTTCTTTGCTTTTTAGTTTAGCAGGGACGAGAGAGAAAGAGAGGGAGAGAGGGGTAGAGAGAGAGAGAGAGAGAGAGAGAAGGGGAGAGAGAGGCGGAGAAGCGCCAGGGGGGGGAGGAGGGGGGGGGGGGGGTTGGTGTGTAGGTAGGGGCAGGCAGTAAAGGGAACCCTGGGGGGGGAGTGGCTGGCAGCTCAACTTCAGAGGAGGCACACACACACACACACACACACACACACACACACACACACACACACACACACACACACACACACACACACACACACCTCATCCCTCACCATGTGCCTCATCTGTCCATCTCCCGGGTAGAGTTACAGCAGACTGTATCTGATGTAGCCAGTTGTGTGCGCGGGTGCGTGCGTGCGTGCGTGCGTGTGTGTGTGTGTGTGTGTGTGTGTGTGTGTGTGTGTGTGTGTGTGTGTGTGTACGGCCCCCAGCCAGTTGGGTTATACCTTTGTAGGTCAGGGTGTGGTAGGACAGATCACAGATTACTGTGAAGTCTTTGTGTGTTCTCTCCCCTTTCGGATCCTCTTTCTACCATCTCCCTTTACCTGCTTATGACTGTCCCTCTATCCCTGTAGACTGGCATAGTGTGTTGGTGTCTATGTAGACTGGCACAGTGTGTTGGTGTCTATGTAGACTGGCATAGTGTGTTGGTGTCTATGTAGACTGGCATAGTGTGTTGGTGTCTATGTAGACTGGCATAGTGTGTTGGTGTCTATGTAGACTGGCATAGTGTGTTGGTGTCTATGTAGACTGGCACAGTGTGTTGGTGTCTATGTAGACTGGCACAGTGTGTTGGTGTCTATGTAGACTGGCACAGTGTGTTGATGTCTATGTATAGACTGGCATAGTGTGTTGGTGTCTATGTATAGACTGGCATAGTGTGTTGATGTCTATGTAGACTGGCATAGTGTGTTGGTGTCTATGTAGACTGGCACAGTGTGTTGATGTCTATGTATAGACTGGCATAGTGTGTTGATGTCTATGTAGACTGGCATAGTGTGTTGGTGTCTATGTAGACTGGCATAGTGTGTCGGTGTCTATGTAGACTGGCATAGTGTGTTGGTGTCTATGTAGACTGGCATAGTGTGTTGGTGTCTATGTAGACTGGCATAGTGTGTTGGTGTCTATGTAGACTGGCATAGTGTGTTGATGTCTATGTATAGACTGGCATAGTGTGTTGATGTCTATGTAGAATGGCATAGTGTGTTGGTGTCTATGTAGACTGGCATAGTGTGTTGGTGTCTATGTAGACTGGCATAGTGTGTTGGTGTCTATGTATAGACTGGCATAGTGTGTTGGTGTCTATGTAGACTGGCATAGTGTGTTGATGTCTATGTAGACTGGCATAGTGTGTTGATGTCTATGTAGACTGGCATAGTGTGTTGGTGTCTATGTAGACTGGCACAGTGTGTTGGTGTCTATGTAGACTGGCATAGTGTGTCGGTGTCTATGTAGACTGGCATAGTGTGTCGGTGTCTATGTAGACTGGCATAGTGTGTTGGTGTCTATGTAGACTGGCACAGTGTGTTGGTGTCTATGTAGACTGGCATAGTGTGTTGGTGTCTATATAGACTGGCATAGTGTGTCGGTGTCTATGTAGACTGGCATAGTGTGTTGGTGTCTATGTAGACTGGCATAGTGTGTTGGTGTCTATGTAGACTGGCATAGTGTGTTGGTGTCTATGTAGACTGGCATAGTGTGTTGGTGTCTATGTAGACTGGCATAGTGTGTTGGTGTCTATGTAGACTGGCATAGTGTGTTGGTGTCTATGTAGACTGGCATAGTGTGTTGATGTCTATGTAGACTGGCATAGTGTGTTGGTGTCTATGTAGACTGGCATAGTGTGTTGGTGTCTATGTAGACTGGCATAGTGTGTTGGTGTCTATGTAGACTGGCATAGTGTGTCGGTGTCTATGTAGACTGGCATAGTGTGTTGGTGTCTATGTAGACTGGCACAGTGTGTTGGTGTCTATGTAGACTGGCATAGTGTGTTGGTGTCTATGTAGACTGGCATAGTGTGTTGGTGTCTATGTAGACTGGCATAGTGTGTTGGTGTCTATGTAGACTGGCATAGTGTGTTGATGTCTATGTAGACTGGCATAGTGTGTTGGTGTCTATGTAGACTGGCACAGTGTGTTGGTGTCTATGTAGACTGGCATAGTGTGTTGGTGTCTATGTAGACTGGCATAGTGTGTCGGTGTCTATGTAGACTGGCATAGTGTGTTGGTGTCTATGTAGACTGGCATAGTGTGTTGGTGTCTATGTAGACTGGCATAGTGTGTTGGTGTCTATGTAGACTGGCATAGTGTGTTGGTGTCTATGTAGACTGGCATAGTGTGTTGGTGTCTATGTAGACTGGCATAGTGTGTCGGTGTCTATGTAGACTGGCATAGTGTGTTGGTGTCTATGTAGACTGGCACAGTGTGTTGGTGTCTATGTAGACTGGCATAGTGTGTTGGTGTCTATGTAGACTGGCATAGTGTGTTGGTGTCTATGTAGACTGGCATAGTGTGTTGGTGTCTATGTAGACTGGCATAGTGTGTTGGTGTCTATGTAGACTGGCATAGTGTGTTGATGTCTATGTATAGACTGGCATAGTGTGTTGGTGTCTATGTAGACTGGCATAGTGTGTTGATGTCTATGTATAGACTGGCATAGTGTGTTGGTGTCTATGTATAGACTGGCATAGTGTGTTGGTGTCTATGTAGACTGGCATAGTGTGTTGGTGTCTATGTAGACTGGCATAGTGTGTTGGTGTCTATGTAGACTGGCATAGTGTGTTGGTGTCTATGTAGACTGGCATAGTGTGTTGGTGTCTATGTAGACTGGCATAGTGTGTTGGTGTCTATGTAGACTGGCACAGTGTGTTGATGTCTATGTATAGACTGGCATAGTGTGTTGGTGTCTATGTATAGACTGGCATAGTGTGTTGGTGTCTATGTAGACTGGCATAGTGTGTTGGTGTCTATGTAGACTGGCACAGTGTGTTGATGTCTATGTATAGACTGGCATAGTGTGTTGGTGTCTATGTATAGACTGGCATAGTGTGTTGGTGTCTATGTAGACTGGCATAGTGTGTTGGTGTCTATGTAGACTGGCATAGTGTGTTGATGTCTATGTATAGACTGGCATAGTGTGTTGATGTCTATGTAGACTGGCACAGTGTGTTGATGTCTATGTATAGACTGGCATAGTGTGTTGGTGTCTATGTATAGACTGGCATAGTGTGTTGGTGTCTATGTAGACTGGCATAGTGTGTTGGTGTCTATGTAGACTGGCATAGTGTGTTGATGTCTATGTAGACTGGCATAGTGTGTTGGTGTCTATGTAGACTGGCATAGTGTGTTGGTGTCTATGTAGACTGGCATAGTGTGTTGGTGTCTATGTAGACTGGCATAGTGTGTTGGTGTCTATGTATAGACTGGCATAGTGTGTTGATGTCTATGTAGACTGGCATAGTGTGTTGGTGTCTATGTATAGACTGGCATAGTGTGTTGGTGTCTATGTATAGACTGGCATAGTGTGTTGGTGTCTATGTATAGACTGGCATAGTGTGTTGGTGTCTATGTAGACTGGCATAGTGTGTTGGTGTCTATGTAGACTGGCATAGTGTGTTGGTGTCTATGTATAGACTGGCATAGTGTGTTGGTGTCTATGTATAGACTGGCATAGTGTGTTGGTGTCTATGTAGACTGGCATAGTGTGTTGGTGTCTATGTAGACTGGCATAGTGTGTTGGTGTCTATGTAGACTGGCATAGTGTGTTGGTGTCTATGTAGACTGGCATAGTGTGTTGATGTCTATGTATAGACTGGCATAGTGTGTTGGTGTCTATGTATAGACTGGCATAGTGTGTTGGTGTCTATGTAGACTGGCATAGTGTGTTGGTGTCTATGTAGACTGGCATAGTGTGTCGGTGTCTATGTAGACTGGCATAGTGTGTTGGTGTCTATGTAGACTGGCATAGTGTGTTGGTGTCTATGTATAGACTGGCATAGTGTGTTGGTGTCTATGTAGACTGGCATAGTGTGTCGGTGTCTATGTAGACTGGCATAGTGTGTTGGTGTCTATGTAGACTGGCACAGTGTGTTGGTGTCTATGTAGACTGGCATAGTGTGTTGATGTCTATGTATAGACTGGCATAGTGTGTTGGTGTCTATGTAGACTGGCATAGTGTGTTGGTGTCTATGTAGACTGGCATAGTGTGTTGGTGTCTATGTAGACTGGCATAGTGTGTTGGTGTCTATATAGACTGGCATAGTGTGTCGGTGTCTATGTAGACTGGCATAGTGTGTTGGTGTCTATGTAGACTGGCATAGTGTGTTGGTGTCTATGTAGACTGGCATAGTGTGTTGATGTCTATGTAGACTGGCATAGTGTGTTGGTGTCTATGTAGACTGGCATAGTGTGTTGGTGTCTATGTAGACTGGCATAGTGTGTTGGTGTCTATGTAGACTGGCATAGTGTGTTGGTGTCTATGTAGACTGGCATAGTGTGTTGGTGTCTATGTAGACTGGCATAGTGTGTTGGTGTCTATGTAGACTGGCATAGTGTGTTGATGTCTATGTAGACTGGCATAGTGTGTTGGTGTCTATGTAGACTGGCATAGTGTGTTGGTGTCTATGTAGACTGGCATAGTGTGTTGGTGTCTATGTAGACTGGCATAGTGTGTCGGTGTCTATGTAGACTGGCACAGTGTGTTGGTGTCTATGTAGACTGGCATAGTGTGTTGGTGTCTATGTAGACTGGCACAGTGTGTTGGTGTCTATGTAGACTGGCATAGTGTGTTGGTGTCTATGTAGACTGGCATAGTGTGTTGGTGTCTATGTAGACTGGCATAGTGTGTTGGTGTCTATGTAGACTGGCATAGTGTGTTGATGTCTATGTATAGACTGGCATAGTGTGTTGGTGTCTATGTAGACTGGCATAGTGTGTTGGTGTCTATGTAGACTGGCATAGTGTGTTGGTGTCTATGTAGACTGGCATAGTGTGTTGATGTCTATGTATAGACTGGCATAGTGTGTTGGTGTCTATGTATAGACTGGCATAGTGTGTTGGTGTCTATGTAGACTGGCATAGTGTGTTGGTGTCTATGTAGACTGGCATAGTGTGTTGGTGTCTATGTAGACTGGCATAGTGTGTTGGTGTCTATGTAGACTGGCATAGTGTGTTGGTGTCTATGTAGACTGGCACAGTGTGTTGGTGTCTATGTAGACTGGCATAGTGTGTTGATGTCTATGTATAGACTGGCATAGTGTGTTGGTGTCTATGTAGACTGGCATAGTGTGTTGGTGTCTATGTAGACTGGCATAGTGTGTTGGTGTCTATGTAGACTGGCATAGTGTGTTGGTGTCTATGTAGACTGGCATAGTGTGTTGATGTCTATGTAGACTGGCATAGTGTGTTGGTGTCTATGTAGACTGGCATAGTGTGTTGGTGTCTATGTAGACTGGCATAGTGTGTGTTGATCACCCTGTAGACTGGCTCACACACTGGGCGCGGGCACTGCCAGTCTCTTCCACTCCCATATTATAAGGGGAAAAAAACAGAAAGAAAGTCCACACACGTCAACCTGAAGCAGCTCACTATAGCGTGAGAAATGAGGCGTCGGGTTCAGCACTGGTCAACTATCACCCAGCAGTGATAGGTAAGGCACCAGCCAATGGGACAGATACGTCGTAGACTACTATACGCGTCTGGGAAAACCGGCCAATCTCTTTGAAGCTAGTATACACTTTGATGGCACTGCCCCACCAGGTGCTCAAAGACCCGGGAGAGATCAGAGGAACGTCTGCCTGGGCTCGTGTTTTGCCTGTGCCCGCGTGCGTGCTGAACGGGGTGCGCACGCTTTTTCCGACACACCAAAGGTCCGAGGCGCGGGGACATGCGATGGTTCCGACATGCGCTGCTCTCCCATGCTTGCGGTTATGGTTATGTTAAGGGATTGAGGTTTCGGATCAATAGTATGTCGGAACTAAAGCCTGCATGTAACCCCACTGAATTTGGCACATACCTGTGACCTTTCAACTTTGGCAAAAGACGAGTGTGTAATGTATTATTAAACCCATTTTGACCCGAGATCAGATTCTAAAAATGTCTTCTACGTCCTGACAGTTTTCTGAAAAAGATTTTTCAAAAATAGCAGACCTACAAGCTCGTAGCGCGCCACTCGGTGGCGCGCTATGAGCTTGTAGGTCTGCTATTTTTTAGCTAAAGCATAACATGATGCTAACACCAAAAGGGGTTCCCGCCGCAAAATGGGTTAAAGCTGCCTCGTTTAGCCTTCATCCAGCAGTCCCTTTACAAGAGCACCAACGGGACATTTATAGATGTCGGATAAGGTCATTTTGATTCATTATTAAAGACTTAATTAAAAAAACAAACAAAATGTCAACGGTCAGGGTGCTTTATCTACAGTCTGTATCGATCCATTAACCCAGGCAGATACCGAACTGCATCCATCAGATCCATTAGCCAAGCAAACACCGTCATCCTGAACCACATCCATCAGCCCTATGTCGGTTGACCTGTGACCCTTGACCTATACTATACACCGTCTCCTGAGTGGTGGGTTTGTCAACCTCAGCATCTCTCAGGGCCACTGAGCAGAGACCACCAAAAGACTTGGTTTGACGGACAGGAGAGAAGCTATGGCGGAGAGACAGAATGCATGCGTGTCCTTTGAAAGAGACAAGTTATGGACAGGCTGGGAAACGGAGACAAAGGAAATCATTACTGAGAGAGAGAGCAGCATAAGCCAATGGAGTGAATAACAGAGAGAGAGAGAGAGTAGAGCGCGAGTACGCCGAGTAGCCAGCTGGCCTCAGGTTGTGATAAATGCATGATTTAGTGTCTGAAAGAGCAAGTGAAACAAGGAATGACAGGGTGTGTTGCGTGTGCACGTGTGTGCACGTGTGTGCACGTGTGTGTGCGTGTGCGTGCACGTGTGCCTGTGGTCTGTGTAACCTCACACACAGTCACACACACAATCCGAAGGACGAGTGTTGTTGTCATCTGTTGATCAACATGTTTTCAACAAGTGCACAATATGTCTCGTAGGTCAAAAATCTACATGTTATGGTAAATGGTGCATTTATATATAGCGCCTTTATCCAAGGCGCTTTACATAGATTGTGCATTACATTCACCCATTCACACACACATTCATACACCTTTACATAGATTGTGCATCACATTCACCCATTCATACACACATTCATACACCGATTGCGGCGGAAGCCATGCAAGGTACCAACCAGGACATCGGGAGCAATTTGGGGTTCAGTGTCTTGTCCGATATGTAGACAGGAGGAGCCGGGATTCGAACCGCCGACCCATGGATCATTGGACGACCTGCTCTACCTCCTGAGCCACAGTCGCCCCATGATCAAAGGGTTTGATAGGCTCATATGTAATAATGAGGCACTTGTGGGACAGTGTGTCATTTTGAAATCAAATTTCAGGTTAAATTGCCATTTTAACGCTACAGTGACATTGACAAAAGTGTCCAGGTACATTCTGTAGTGATTGTTGAATATGCAATACGCAGACAAGCACAACATCTCCAAATTAAAAATAAATGACATCATGACATCATTCCAACATATAGTTTGATGTCATCGCGCATACCTTTCCGGACATTTGAGCACTCAAGCCCTAATATAAGAAGAAGATATAGGGTATTTATTGCCACACTTTACATATGATCTCCTCAAATCAGAACAATAGGGTTTTGGTTCAATAGTTTCCTTTTAACATTTACACTACCTGTCACTATTTATTTTATTTTTCATTATATATCACTTAATTACTCATTATCTGTCAATGATATTCTGAAGTTATGTCTTTATGCCTATGGCATGACGATGTTTGAGAACTACTGATTTATAGAAGGCATTTGAATCGGCCTCAGGTCTTAAAGGGTTAACCCATTCTGACCTGAGATCAGATTCTACAAATGTCTTCTACATCCTGACGGTTTTCTGAAAAAAGCTATGTTTCTGTGTCAGTCGTTCTTCGATTTTTCAAAAATAGCAGATCTACAAGCTCGTAGCGCGCCACTCGGTGGCACGCTATATGAGCTTGTAGATCTGCTATTTTTCAAAAGCTAAAGCATATATCATAATGCTAACACCAGAATGGCTCAATGACATTTGCCATACAGGATACAGCAGATCATAAAGTGACGATTCCGTCCATTCCAATTAAATTATACCGCCAGATAATTGAGATCCGGTAGTTTCTGACATCCATCCTACTGTGAAACTGTGATGATGATGAGAAAGCCTCAGATATCTTTACTTGTAATCCAAACTAGACACTGAATTTAAAGACCTATTTCATAGAACTATGCTGACCTCTGTAGGCCGATTATAGACACTGCATCTCTCTTATATCTATAGTTGCTCACTCTTTCTCAATGTCAGTTTTTCTCCCGTCTTCGTTCCTATGTTATATAATGTTACGCGCGCGCACACACACACACACACACACACACACACACACACACACACACACACACACACACACACACACACACACACACACACACACACACACACACACACACACACACACACACACACACACACACACACACACTCACACACACACACACTCACACACACACACACACACACACACACACACACACACACACACACACACACACACACACACACACACACACACACACACACACACACACACACAGTCACACACACACACACACACACACACACACACACACACACACACACAGTGACACACAGTGACACACACACACACACACACACACACACACACACACACACACACACACACACACACACACACACACACACACACACACACACACAGTTGTGTGGTCTGGCAAAAAGCACAACAGTAGCCAGAAAAAGACTGTGGTCACAGTCTCAGTCAGTCACTTCCCTCTAACAGCATGAGCTAGAAAAAGACAGAGGTGTTTGTTTTTCTCTCTGTCTCTCGCTCTCTCGCTCTCTCGCTCTCTCTCTCTCTCTCTCTCTCTCTCTCTCTCCCTCTCTCTCTCGTGCATTGTGACCAGTGTTGTTTTTGGCAGCAAGTTTCTATATAGAATAGTTTTCACTTAGTTTTAGTCACATTTTAGTCACCTGGAATGTTCTAGTGTTTAGTCTAGTTTTAGTCGACTAAATGTCATACGATTTTAGTCGACTAAATCTACAGTTGATTTGGTCGACTAAAATGTGTTTCGACAGGCCTTGATGTCGTTGTAATGACATATTTTACACTTTGGTTGCATGCTGAAAATAGCAGATCTACAATCTCACAACGCGTCGCAGCGAGATTGTAGATCTGCTATTTTCAGCATGCAACCCAGCATAAAACTGGATCTCTTGTCCACGAGTCCCTTCCTAACATTTTAGTCTAGTTTTTATTTGTTGACGAAATTGTCAGTATATTTAGTCTCAGTTTTAGTCACCACAGATTCGTTTTTACTTAGTTTCCATTTCGTTTTAGTCAGTGAAAAAAGGTAGTCGAACATTTTTCGTCTTAGTTTTTAGTCGACGAAAACAACCCTGATTGTGACAGATCTGAGAAAGAATATACATTACTACTATACTATCACCATGTTACTATATTATGTAACACTGTAAAACAGCCTGTGTGCAGGTCATCCTGATTATACAGTGTAAAGAGATGGACCCTCGTCCTCCGGGGGCTAAAATGACCACTGAGCGTTTCACTGTGTGTGTGAGGTCAGGTCAGCTGTGGTCACTACAGCAGGGAAATACTGTGTGTGTGTGTGTGTGTGTGTGTGTGTGTGTGTGTGTGTGTGTGTGTGAGGTCAGAGGTCAGCTGTGGTCACTACAGCAGCAGGGAGATACTCTCTGACCACAGCTGTATCAGCACTATGAAGGAGAAGGAGGGAGAGAGAGAGAGACTAGTTGAGGTCAGCCTTTATAGACCTCTCTGTGTGTGTGTGTGTGTGTGTGTGTGTGTGTGTGTGTGTGTGTGTGTGTGTGTGTGTGTGTGTGTGTGTGTGTGTGTGTGTGTGTGTGTGTGTGTGTGTGTGTGTGTGTGTGTGTGTGTGTGTGTGTGTGTGTGTGTGTGTGCGTGCGTGTGTGCGCGCGCAGTACATTATGTATTTTCTGTGTGTTTCTGACTATAATGAAGAGCAGGTTGCACTGGTGGAAAAAGGTACTCAAATGGTTTACTTTTACCAGAAATACTCTCTGTTAAAACTAAGTAAAAGTATAAAAGTCTGGAATTCAAAATGTAGTTACTGTAAAGTACCAAAAGTGAAAATAATCATTATGCTGAATATTGTACCCATTTCAAGTTTTCAAATACAGGCTAAAGAAAAGAAAGGTCCATTACTGCATCAAATGTATAATCAACAAACTATGCTATAAAAACTGCTCACATTGGCCATAATATTGTTAAATAATATAAGAAATTGGCAAAAAATAGATGATTTACAAGCTCACAACGCCTCATTGTATTAGCTTGTAGATCAGCCATCAGCTATATTCACAATATTTGTCTGTGGAACATGCAGAGTCAAACTAAATGTAATGCCTCACAACTCCTATTCCAAGTGCTAATCAGGGTGGGGGGTCCCCCAGTTCAAATATAATTATGTTGGGGGGGGGGGGGGGGGGTCACTCACAGCCTGAAGGTTGTGAGAACCTGCTCTAATGTATATGCTTCGTCGTACCGCGGTGTCGCGCGGCACAAATAGCCGACCTGCTAAAACAAGCTGACAAGTCGTCGTATCCTCCGCCACACATTGTGAGCTTTAAGGCTGGCTATCTTTGGCACTCCACACACACAGCCGTACGGTGAAATACAAATGGGGGGCGTCAGGCTCCACCTGCTCAGGAACTCATAATAGGTTGTGGTCAGCGTTTGCATGTATAGTATACACACACACACACACACACACACACACACACACACACACACACACACACACACACACACACACACACACACACACACACACACACACACACACACACACACACACACACACACACACACACACACACACACTCTTGACCACACCAATTTCCCTGCATTCCTCCTCAGAAATATGTAGACGGACAGATTGTACACCGTACATTCCTGAGAGCCATTTAAGTCTCAGGAGCGTAGACAAAATAATGTAACCAAATGGTCCCGTGGGTATACATTTACATCTACAGGTCCTTAATTATATACACGCCAGGATGTGTTGATGATGCCTCATTTCTCGTTCTCACTTTATATCTCTGCGTGATACTTGGATGGATGTACTCATGACACACAAACAGCAGTTTAACTTAATTAAATCAAATGCAAATTCGTTACGCTAAATAAAAGAGCAAGAGCACATGGATATATGTACCCATGGAACCCCTTTTGGTGTTAGCATCATGTTATGCTTTAGCTATTAAAAAATAGCAGATCTACAAGCTCGTAGCGCGCCACCGAGTGGCGCGCTACGAGCTTGTAGGTCTGCTATTTTCGAAAAATCAAAGAACGACTGACATGGAAACATAGCTTTTTCAGAAAACTGTCAGGATGTAGAAAACATTTTTTTAGAAACTGATCTCAGGCCGAAATGTGAAAAGGTGAAAAGGCCACATACTGTACTCCTTCTCTAGGCAGAATGTTGGCATAGTGTCGTGGGTTTGAGAGGTTCTCTGTCACTACCTAGAGGGAAGGGGAAAGGGAGACTATAGGACGTGTTGACTGGGTGAGCCAAGGGTCGAAGCAGCACTCCTTTCATCCCCAGATGGCCTCTGTACTCGGCTACTCAGCTACGGGTCGCCCTAGGAGGTCCTCTGTACTCGGCTACTCAGCTACGGGTCGCCCTAGGAGGCCCTCTGTACTCAGCTACTCAGCTACGGGTCGCCCTAGGAGGCCCTCTGTATTCAGCTACTCAGCTACGGGTCGCCCTAGGAGGCCCTCTGTATTCAGCTACTCAGCTACGGGTCGCCCTATAGAGGCCCTCTGTACTCATCTACTCAGCTACGGGTCGCCCTAGGAGGCCCTCTGTATTCAGCTACTCAGCTACGGGTCGCCCTAGGAGGCCCTCTGTACTCAGCTACTCAGCTACGGGTCGCCCTAGGAGGCCCTCTGTACTCAGCTACTCAGCTACGGGTCGCCCTAGGAGGCCCTCTGTATTCGGCTACTCAGCTACGGGTCGCCCTAGGAGGCCCTCTGTATTCGGCTACTCAGCTACGGGTCGCCCTAGGAGGCCCTCTGTATTCAGCTACTCAGCTACGGGTCGCCCTAGGAGGCCCTCTGTACTCATCTACTCAGCTACGGGTCGCCCTAGGAGGCCCTCTGTATTCAGCTACTCAGCTACGGGTCGCCCTAGGAGGCCCTCTGTACTCAGCTACTCAGCTACGGGTCGCCCTAGGAGGCCCTCTGTACTCAGCTACTCAGCTACGGGTCGCCCTAGGAGGCCCTCTGTATTCGGCTACTCAGCTACGGGTCGCCCTAGGAGGCCCTCTGTATTCAGCTACTCAGCTACGGGTCGCCCTAGGAGGCCCTCTGTATTCGGCTACTCAGCTACGGGTCGCCCTAGGAGGCCCTCTGTATTCAGCTACTCAGCTACGGGTCGCCCTAGGAGGCCCTCTGTACTCAGCTACGGGTCGCCCTAGGAGGCCCTCTGTACTCAGCTACAGGTCGCCCTAGGAGGCCCTCTGTACTCAGCTACGGGTCGCCCTAGGAGGCCCTTTCTCCTTCCAACGGAGGTGATCTGAGGCGACGACGACGTCACGTACTAGTGTAGATGACGATGATGTCACCGTGTTAGTTGTTCTAAAAAAAAAGAAAAAGATAACCCAAACCCACAGCAGAGGATGTTGGTTTAATTTAACAGATCTGTATATAGAGTATAGACACAAAGTGGGATAGCATAGCAATGCAAATACACAGATCTTCACATTTCGGTGCAGGGAGGACAAACATCCTCCATCGGTGGGGGGGTGGGGGGGGGGGCTTTGCAGAGTAAACAGGAGATGTTCCTCGCCATAATTACTGCAAACATAAATCTGCATTAGAACTGTGTGTGCTGCAGAGGGCCGTTAGCGAGGGACATGGTGGTGCTCCCCCCCCCCCCCCCCCGTTCCTCCTTCCTATGATTAGTGAGTGCATTGTTACTATGAATGGAGGCTCCTGTACTGTTACATAACTCCATAACTAAATCCCAGTCATTACTGCGAGGGACCATATTAAAACTAGCGGGGGTTTTTTACTAGAGCTAAACACATTTTCTTTGGGGTTTTTTTGTGTGTACACGTTCCCGTGGGAACGCGCACACACACACACACACACACACACACACACACACACACACACACACACACACACACACACACACACACACACACACACACACACACACACACACACACACACACACACACACACCCTTTCACTTGTGGGGGGGGGGGTTGTTTGTAGCCAGTGGTGTAAAGTAACTAAGTACATTTTACTCAAGTACTGTTGTGTTGTAGGCGACTTAAGTGCAATTTTGAGGATTTCTTTTTACTTTTTACTTTACTGGTGTGTTTCCGATTTACTATATATACTATAATACTTTTACTTCTACTACCCTATACATCTCAGAGGCAAGCGGAGATGAAACTTGAAAACTTTAGTTACCATTTACTTACTATAGATTTTTATCATTATTATTATTATTATTACAAAACATACATTAACCACTTCAGTCTTTGAAAATAGCCGATCTACAAGCTCACAATTGTTGATATCCTAAACCCTGTTAAATGGGATATTCTGCATAATGGTATACTTTTTACTTTTGGTACTTTAGGTATATTTTGAATTCCGTACTTTTACTTACGTGAGTATTTCTACATTGCAGTATTGATACTTTTACTTAAAGTAAAACACTTGAGTACTTTTTACCACCATCCCCTCACTTGTGAGGCTTTTTGTAGCTAACTATCTCTCATTCAGTCCGTGGTTGTAAAAGCCTCCTGCGGACGAGAAAGACTGAATTAGCCATAAAAACTACATACAACACCACACAATGAAGCCACCATACCCATTCAGAGGCTTTTCTAAGTGTTAATTCAACCCCTTTGTTCTGAGAGTGTATAAGGCGGCATACAAATTTGAACACAAGAGTTGAATTAACGCTCAAGATTTTTACAGTGAAAGCTCTGAATTCTGCCGGTCAAAAAAGGAGTTGGCAATCCTGCCACAATGTGCGATGCCTCAAAAATGTTGTCCCAGCCCTTAAATGACAGAGTGTGTGTGTGTGTGTGTGTGTGTGTGTGTGTGTAAGAATAGGAGACGCAGACGATAGTATGGAAAAGAGACAGAGAATACGAACAATATGCTCTGGAACTGAATGTATTTAAAGACTACAGAAATAAAAGTTCTGTGTGTCTATGCGTGAGCGAGCGTGTGTGCGTGTGCGTGTGTGTGTGTGTGCGTGCGTGCGTGTGTGTACTCTGACCTCTCTGTGAATTTGTCAGTGGGCTCAGAAGGGCAGGCATGTGGCTGCGATGTGTGTTATGGCGGGGGAGGGGAGGGATGGGGGGGAGCGGAGGAGGGAGAGAGAGAGAGAGAGAGAGAGAGAGACACAGAGAGGGAGGAAGGGAGGGCGGCCAGTGCAGTGAGTGAACATGTTAACCACTAACTGAGAGGGAGGAAAGAACTTGTGAGAAGCAAAGAGAGAGAGAGAGAGAGAGAGAGAGAGAGAGAGAGAGAGAGAGAGAGAGAGAGAGAGATCCCATGGCAGTTCAGTACACCCTCAGTTCAGTGGGAAAGCAGCAGTTCTGTGTGTTCCTTCTTGCAGCCAAAACCTGCCTGGATCCCTCTCTCTCTCTCTCTCTCTCTCTCTCTCTCTCTCTCTCTCATGGGGACACTGACACACTGCTGCATGGGACCTACTACTTAACTCAAGTCTTCTTATAGTAGCATTTAGCATCACATTTAGCTTATAGACACCCGGTGGTGACACCAGCAAACTATCTGAAGCTTGGAGCCTGCGGAACTGTAGGAGAATTAGCATAGAATTCCTGGCAACTGGATTTAGGCTTTACACTCGTTTTGGGACAGGTTCTGTTCAGAAAGTGGAGTGCCAATAATGAACCTGTGTCGGTACCAGTCAAGGAGTCACTAGGGTCTTAATTGGACCCTGTGAGGACGCATGCATGCGAGCAGGACCAGTAGACCACACAACATTCTTTAGAAGCAGAGCCATTTGTGCGTGTACTGTTGGCAGCAGCCAAAGGATCAGCGTCACATCTTATAGTCCAAAGGATCCATTCTGAGCAGCGGTTTGGTTTTTTGAATGCCCAGCAGAACCATGTGTTCACTGAACCGGGCCATGTCTCTCTCTGTCTTCCCCAGAGAGCCAGCCAGTCCAGCCGGTCTGGACACCACAGTGGACTATGTCAAGGTAGGAACAATTTACCGCTATCCTACGGTGTTTCTACCTTGTTGCTGTTGCTGCTTTGACACCTTGCATTTCCCTCTGTCTGAGGATCTCATCTTATTTTACTAATAATACAACCATGCGAGACAGACCTGTGTTAATATCTGATACAGAACCAGCTCACACGTTCACCACCACTGCACTCCTCCATCTCCATTCCCTCACAATCCATCAGAATGATTGGGATTATCATTTAGCTATTTTGCCTCATACTGTACTCTGGATATGCATGTCATGTCAAGGTTACATTTTTATATATTTTTTTTCCCCCATTCGCTTGGTTTTTAATTCAGTTTACTTTGTTTGATTCACCTGTGGGTTTTGTAGTTTCAGTTTGATTCACCTGTGGGTTTTGTAGTTTCAGTTTGATTCACCTGTGGGTTTTGTAGTTTCAGTTTGATTCACCTGTGGGTTTTGTAGTTTCAGTTTGATTCACCTGTGGGTTTTGTAGTTTCAGTTTGATTCACCTGTGGGTTTTGTAGTTTCAGTTTGATTCACCTGTGGGTTTTGTAGTTTCAGTTTGATTCAACCTGTGGGTTTTGTAGTTTCAGTTTGATTCACCTGTGGGTTTTGTAGTTTCAGTTTGATTAACCTGTGGGGATTCAACTGTGGGTTATTTAGTTTCAGTTTGATTCAACTGTGGATTTTTGAGTGGTCCCTTACGGAGCTATGTGTGTGGCTGGCTGGCTGTCTGGGTCTGAGCACGAAAACAGCATGGTTGTTTTTCACCATCTGGCCTGGGCCGTGGCTCAGCGGTCCAGGCACCTTGGCTGGTAGTCCGAGTCTGGCAGTGTGCCGCGGCTCCCGATCCCGACGGCCTTTACTGCATGTCACCCCCCGCCCCGCCCCCCATCTCTCTCCCCCATTATCCTGTCAGCCTACCGTCTGTCCCTCTATAAAAAATATTAAATAAAGGCGAAAGCCGCAAAAGAAACCTGTGCGCAACAAACACACACACATTAACTATATATATATATATGATGATTTTGGGTGTGCCAGTACCGTACAGTGATAGTACAAAACACAAACTTTGTCCTAACACAAACATTAAATGCCATTGATGACAATGAATGGACAATTTAAGTGATTGTGTAAACACAAACATTATACGTACTAGTAACACAAACATTGAACGTGAAGGCGAGGACTCAAATTCTGACTGGCCGGACTGAGATGATGTATGATGATGTACAATGATAAGATTGCCCCTCACTTCACAAGAGTGTGATTTTAGTTTCAGCTTAGTATTAATTGCTTAAACATTTCCAGTTTCAGTTTCATTTTCACTTATTATTATTATTTCTTTTTTTTTAAAGTAAATTATATTCAAAGAGTTTGACATCATATGCAGTTTTCACGGAAAGAATTTCTCCCACAACTCCCTTCCCAGTCCTCCCCACCCACCCACCATCTTTCCCCACGAGGCCAGACATACAAACACAGGTATATAAAAAACAATAATTTGAGTACAAAGCAATACACACAACATACAGTATATACAGGTATAAAACCAATGGGTAGATACAGTAAGATACTAAGAGACAAAGAAAGGGATCACATGGTTATGGTTAATAAACAACTTCAATGGGGGGTAAGATTAACAATAATACAAACAGGTAAATAAAAATAAAACAAAGTAATATTAAATAAAAATAATTATATATAATATATATATATACCGTATATATATATATACAAAAAAAAAGAAAAAAAACTATATATATATATACATATAAAGAGATAAAGCGCTTAATTGGCTCATTTCTCGACTCTCATGTGTAATGATTTCCGACATATTATGCTATATATATTGCACCAGGTAGAGATCCGCACACCAACACCATGTGTCTTCAGTCAGGTGAAAGTGATTCTAAACTGCTCACATACGATATTAAAGGTTGCCAATAGGTTGTAAAATTTGTCAGAGGACCCTCGAATTATTTGATCCAGAAAGGACATGACATCAATCAACCATGATTTAGCCGAGGGAGGGGACTCAGCCTTCCACTGTAAAAGTATCCTCCTGCGGGCGATTAATGAGGCGAAGGCAATAACATTAAGTTGCTTTCTGGGTAAAACTACATCCTCCTCCGGGATTCCAAAAATTGCAATTTGCATTTACTTACTTCAGAAATTATGTCAAAGAAAGATTTCCAGAATGGTATCAATTTGGGGCAAGACCAGAACATGTGGGACAGATTCCCTGGTATTATTATTATTATTATTATTATTATTAGGGTCAGGGTCACGGGTGTTTGTTTTCTATAGGCGGCAATATTTTTGCATTGTTATTTGTTAACGTTATGAGTGAAAATCGACGCGGTTACACTATAGAGAGAACTAATGTGATCGTTCAACCCTCCACCTCACGTTGAACAAGTGAAATAAATCTCAGAAATGTAAGTGAAATTAATGTAGGAATATGAAGTCACATCTATATGAAAACAAACATACAGTATCCCCAATGTAACTGAATTAATGTAGGAATATGACGTCACATCCGTCTAAAAACACCACGTATACAGTATCCCCAATGTAACTGAATTAACCCATTCTGAACGGGAACCCATTTTGGTGTCGGCATCATGTCATGCTTTAGCTGTTGAAAAAATTGCAGATCTACAAGCTCATAGTGCGCCACCGAGTGGCGCGCTACGAGCTTGTAGGTCTGCTATTTTTGAAAAATTGAAGAGCGACTGACATTTTTAGAATCTGATCTCGGGTCAGACTGGGTTAATCAGACCAGTGTGCATGTCCAGTGGAAACCTCGTATGAATCTGATCTCAGGTCAGAATGCGTTAATGTAGGAATATGAAGTCACATCCATCTGAAAACACCACGTACAGTAGCCTCCATAATGAGCATCCGTCACCCTGAACTCCTGTACGAGGCTACGGTAATCTGATACAGCCCCTGGGCGTCCACGCCTAATATGTCATAAATCACGTTGTCTGCTATGCTGTGCAATGGCTGTCACACTAAATCTCATGCACGCATGCACGCACGCACACGCATACACACACACACACACACACACACACACACACACACACACACACACACACACACACACACACACACACACACACACACACACACACACACACACACACACACACACACACACACACACACACACACACACACACACACACACACACACACACACACCTACCACCTGGGTCCCAGCTTGTTTGCCCTGGGTCAGAGAGGAAGACCATGAGTGCATGGTGGAAAAAGTACTCGCGTTTCTCTCTCAAGTAAAAGTATCAATACTGCATTGAAAGCATTATAGAAATACTCTGTTATGAGTGAATGTCCGGAATTCAAAATGTACTTGAGTTAAGAGTACAAAAGTATTTGTATCAAAATGTACTTGAAGTACCAAATAAAATCACACTCGTGTGAAGTGAGGGGCCCTCTTATCATTATGCACCAGCCAATCAAATCATCACATTCCGTGCACACACACACACACACACACACACACACACACACACACACACACACACACACACACACACACACCCCACCTTGACCCTGACCACACAGGATATGACACGATAAAATACATTGAGGTCTACGACACTGTGTATGTGCGCGCATGGGAGTGTGTGTGTGTGTGTGTGTGTGTGTGTGTGTGTGTGTGTGTGTGTGTGTGTGTGTGTGTGTGTGTGTGTGTGTGTGTGTGTGTGTGTGTGTGTGTGTATGTGGACAGTGGAAACGCAAACACACCTGGAGGGCCAGAGATGACAGCTACAATTTCACACGCATTATATAACCTGTGTGGAATAGCCCCCATATATTCACTCAACACACACACACACACACACACACACACACACACACACACACACACACACACACACACACACACACACACACACACACACACACACACACACACACACACACACACACACACACACACACACACACACTTGACATTTACGGACTAACCACATTTGACCAGAGATCCAGGTGTCGTTTGTGTATTTTTGCACGTGTGTGTGTGTGTGTGTGTGTGTGGTGTGTGTGTGTGTGTGTGTGTGCTTGATTATGTGTGCTCTCGTGGGAAGGCCGAGGTTTGTTCTTCACACCAAGGTGACAGCATCCAAACACATGAGCTAAGTGATGGAAGAGAGAACATAACAGAGAGAGAGAGGGAGAGGGAGAGGGAGAGGGAGAGGGAGAGGGAGAGGGAGAGGGAGAGGGAGAGGGAGAGAGAGAGGGAGAGAGAGATGGATGGATGTGGAAGGAGAGATGTATGTACGTAGGAGAGAGGCAGAGAGGAAAGGAGAGAAGGGAAAGGGAAAGGGATTATTGATGAAAGGAAACTATATAGGGAACAAAGTACAGTATACTGTAGTATATCACTGCTGTCAGGTTGAAACCGTGACGTCCAAACCTATTCCTTTTTTATTGTCATTAAAAAAAAACATTTTAACCCTTTTTGACCTGAGATCTGTCTGTTTGAAAATGACAGTTTTCTGAAAAAGCTATGTTTCTATGTCAGTCGTTCTTCGATTAAAAAAAGATTAGCAGACCTACAAGCTCGTAGCACGCCACTCGGTGGCGCGCTATGAGCTTGTAGATCTGCTAATATCTGAAAATAGCCATCTTCACTACTTTTAATTCACGACAAACAAACAAATAAAACGTTGAAATACGGAGATACAAGGTTTCTGCCCCAGCCAACAACGATCATGCTGAACGTATTGAAACTCAGAGAGCACAAATTACATTATCCTTTTTTATTGTCGTTTATCTATATATATTTATATATTAAGTACACTCCTTGTTGGCCTCGCTCTGTACTCACTGTACGTCACATGCAGTATACTGTACACCTTTCTGGCCTCTCTCTGTACTCAGAGCATGCGTCTCGCGCCGAGGAAAGGCGCAAGGCCAAGGTTTTGTGTTTTTTGGACTGTTACTTAAAAAAGATTAAATCAAAGACTGCAATCAAAGGGAGTGCTTTTTTTTTTTGCCCTTTTGGTATTTTATCTTTGGTAGAAAAGCACCCTTAAGATTGCTTATAAAACACTTAACGTAAAAGGGGCCAGGAAAGGAAAGGACCCCGGGGTCGGAGGAGGAGGGGGAGGGGGGAAATACTTTTCTGCCTTCACCCAGCAGCTGGCTGCTCAGATGAGGGCAGGTTAAGGGTTAATTGTCTTGCTCAGGGGCACTTCGACCGAGGGTCAAACCGGCGACCCCGATAGTCCAGCCTCTCTATCAGCGTGATATACCATTTATAGGCCTGACGTCAAAATAAATAAAAAGTCTTCTGAAAGAATATTATATTCAAAGATTTGCACCACATTTTCACGGTTTTTCAAAAATAGCAGACCTACAAGCTCGTAGCGCGCCACTCGGTGGCGCGCTATGAGCTTGTAGATCTGCTATTTTTCAATAGCTAAAGTATAACATGATGCTTAGTTAAAACACCAAAACGGGTTCTCGTAACAGAATGGTTATACCGACTAGAACATAATACTCCAATAAATACTGAAGAGCCACAAATTACAAAGTATACATTTTCAGAAAGTTTCAGAAATTTGTGAAAATATTTTTTTTACCAGTATTTGAAGTGTTAGAATGATGATTCATATTCATAATATGAATATATTTCTGACTCGGTCTCACGTCGGGAACCATAGAACCATATTGGAAGACCGAGACGAAGACAAGCAGACGGGCTTAGTAATACCTCGAATCTACAAGTTGAACAACAGCGTCACGCGCACACAACACGACACCTCGCTGTGACCTTGTAGATCTGCTATTTTCAGAGAAGAGATGTTTGGTTGTAGAGGGGATGAAGGAATGGGCCACTTCCCGCCGACCCCCAAACACTGGGTCGGGACGGACCCATGTTTATTGGGCCGTGAGCAAATGAGGATGTTTCTGTGTAAGGGTAGAAAAGCTTCTAATTAACCACTTAAACCCTCTTTTCTTACCTGTAACTCAGACCTGAGTTACAACTGAACTGTAACCTTCCCGTCTTTCAAATGTTTTCACCACAATAGCATAGATCTACAAGCTCAAAACGTGCGCGCTACAACGCGCTTTGAGCTTGTATAAATCTATGCTACTTTTGGAGAATGTTTCCCCCAGAATAAGCACGGCTGGCTGGCTGGGGTTCAAGAGGTTATTCAACTATAATCACTGGTTTATATAGCAGTTTATAGACCTTAAGCCTCAGTGTGCAGTATAGGTGGAAGTATGTGTAGGTCTGGAACCATAGCCCTGTGGAATCCCCCCCTCACCACAACCTCCTCTATCTGACAGTAAGCTGCTCAAACCTCATGAGACAGCTTTACGGAACAATGATGCTCTGTGCGTGCGTGCGTGCGCGCGCTCGCACCATATAGGCTACAGTGAATTGTGTGCAGTGCATGTGTGTGGTCTGACTACACACTGACCTGGCACACACACACACACTCTAGGAAAGATTAAGACTTTAGTGCTGAGAAAAACGGCTCCCACAATACAAAAACAATATAGCCTACTGTAACAATATACAGTGTAACTTAACCTTAAGTAGCTGACAGGGGTCAACTTAAGTAGCTGACAGGGGTCAACTTTGTGAATATTGTTGCAGTATATATATATATATATATATATATATATATATATATATATATATATATGACAGCATTTTGTCAACAGGCTTTGTAATGATGCTGATGCTGTGGACAAGCAGGTGTGCTATTTTATGGAAAAAACTAGAGCAACACTCTGGCTCCCTCTAGTGGTGTAATGTTGTATTACTCTATCTGGAGATACTAGAGATTCTCAAATGATTCATGATCACAATCATGAATTCGGCAATTCCAACACATGGTCGCTGTCGGTTGGGAAACGTAGTTCTCCAAAACTGTAAAAGAAAAAAAGGTTTCTTCCCCACAGCAATGATATGCAAGCCTTACTGAAGTTCAAGCACTACAATGCAACAATTCATTTTTTGGAGAAACTACAGTATGCCCCTGCTGTAACCCCAGTGGTCCAGCGTACAGTAGCTAAGTGTATTAGAACTGGACACATTAGAGAACAAAATTATGACCAGAATACTCACTCTGACATCGTGGTCACCTTGCACCACGCCAACGTGTCCGTCTCTGTGAGATCACAGGCCATTTACTGAGCATAACATGTATACTGTACATACAGGCTACAGTATATCGACTTTGTCAGGTGGAAAGAAATGTTACTTTTCAAGGTTCAAATTCCAAAGTAGCAGATCTACAAAAGCTTCGAGCTTTGCGGATCTGCTACTTTTGAGGCTTTCGTGTGATGTAGTACGATCAAGCAGGGCGTTAACCCATTCTGAACGGGAACCCCCTGATGGTGTTTTAAGCATTATGTTATACGTTAGCCTTTGAAAAATAGCATATCTACAAGCTCATAGCGCGTCACCGAGTGTCGCGCTACGAGCTTGTAGGTCTGCTATTATTGACAAGTCGTGAAAATGTGTCGCAAATCTTTTAATATATATATTCTTTCAGAGCGAACGTTTTTAACTCAAATAAATTAGGGTCGGCGGGCAAATACACATAATTCTGGGGGTCCTTGACATGAAATGTTGAACACCGCTGACATAGGAACATAGGTATTTCAGAAAACTTAAATTTCGACAGGCCAAAATGGGTTAATTTATGAGGAAAAAAACCCCACAAAAGCCTATAATATGGATGGACATCAGAAGTTGCTGCCCGACAGCAACTGAAGTCAGTGAGATGGACGTCTGTGTTGTTTCTCAGCGGATTGGGACGGACAGGAACAACAGATAGAAATAGAACAACGTAGAAGAGAACATCCAGCATGAGGTCAGAAGGACATTTTCTGTTGCTCGTTGTTTTTCCAAAGCATTCCTCGACTGACAGACCGTGTATTTTAAGGTGGACATTTAGCCTAGCTGGTGATTTGAGGGCACTGTGGTGGTGGCGGGCGGCAGTGGTGTGTGTGTGTGTGTGTGTGTGTGTGTGTGTGTGTGTGTGTGTGTGTGTGTGTGTGTGTGTGTGTGTGTGTGTGTGTGTGTGTGTGTGTGTGTGTGTGTGTGTGTGTGTGTGTGTGTGTGTGTGTGTGTGTGTGTGTGTGTGTGTGTGTGTGTGTGTGTGTGTGTGTGTGTGTGTGTGTGTGTGTGTGTGTGTGTGTGTTGTGGTTCTCCAGGGAATGTTCTAGAGATGTATTTCCTTCACAGATCCTCGGGGACCTCATGCTGTAATTAGTGGCTCCGCTTCCTGTGGCGACGGGGTATTCCTCTAACTACTGTAGGTGGCACTGGAGTGCCAGCCTTCGTGTGTGTGTGTGCGTGCGTGTGCGTGTGCGTGTGCGTGTGTGTGTGTGTGACAGAGAGAGAGAGAGACTGGTGGGAAAGTTGAAGCAGTAAATTAGTGTGTGTGGGAGTAATTGCCCAGTCAGTTGTCATTAGGCAACACAAACACTTTGCCACTTATCAACTGCACTCTAGATTCTTTACTGTTCACGCGCACGCGCAACGCTCTGACGAAAAAGACAAGGTTTTATATGCCAGCAATACTTTGCTTTACTCATTAGCATCTGTAGCCAATGCTACACTACAGTACAGTACATACAAAAACAAACAAACACCGGACACTTGGGAAAGCAGACTGACTGTATACTTTGACAACCCAAGACAATCTGTGACACCTGTACAACTCAGAACAAATGGAGTGGAATCTCTGCGTGTGTGCATGTGTGTGTGTGAGCATGCCAGTCATCTACAGTACCTACTGTACAGTTAGTCATCTGTCATAGGAAGACACGCTCGGCAGACCCCTCCCACCTCAGCGTTTCATTGGCCAGAGTCCAGGTCACATGGGTTCTTCCCCACATCCATATATGGAGCCTGTGGGCAGGACAGGAGTGATGGGGGGGGGGGGGGGGGGCTGGGTCGTCCACTCTAGTGTGGAGGAGAGAGAGAGAGAGAGAGAGAGAGAGATCATGATGTTGCTCCAGTCCAGAATTCTCCTACCAGGAGCTTGCTTAGTTAACTTTAGCCGGCCGGGCTGACTTTAACCTAGTTCATTTTCAGTCACTTTGACTTGGGTCTATTTTTGACTGCGTGATTGATTGATTGATTGGCTAGCATCATGTTTATTATTTCATTTGATCATAACTGCATCTGGTTACCTGCCATGTGCCTGCTTGGTTTACATTAGTGTGTGTGTAGTGTACAATACATCAGTATTACTGAGCCGTTCATTATACTGTCTATATCCAACAGTATAGTCAAATGAATATAGCAATGCCTGGCGTTATTAAATGAAGTCAAAGCAGGTGGTGGATGACTGGAGACCACCTTCGTAGGGTTAGCCGGACAGAATAAAGACCACGCTGGGGTCAGGATTATACTGTGATCGCCGCGATGTCGGACCGATGTCACCTCAAGACCCTGACCGCCGCCCTCTGTTGCTTCTACCACAAGAACTCTGTCATCTCAGCAAAGGTGAGAGAGAGAGAGAGAGAGAGAGAGAGAGAGAGAGAGAGAGAGAGAGAGGGAGAGGGAGAGAGAGAGAGAGTTGGCTGGGGGGGGGGGGGGGGGGGGGGGTACTGTATATAGGGGTGCATGTGTTTGGTTAGACATACATTACGTATGCATTGTGTAGAACTGTGCGAGTGAGCCTGGGGGTTTCCTGTGCATGCATTTGTGCACAACCCCAATTTAACCCAGCGATGCATGTTTCCGCTGCAGGTTTCAGAACCTAGTGTCTATGATATGGTCCATAGGTTTCAGAACCTAATGTCTATGATATGGTCCATAGGTTTCAGAACCTAATGTCTATGATATGGTCCATAGGTTTCAGAACCTAGTGTCTATGATATGGTCCATAGGTTTCAGAACCTAGTGTCTATGATATGGTCCATAGGTTTCAGAACCTAGTGTCTATGATATGGTCCATAGGTTTCAGAACCTAGTGTCTATGATATGGTCCATAGGTTTCAGAACCTAGTGTCTATGATATGGTCCATAGGTTTCAGAACCTAGTGTCTATGATATGGTCCATAGGTTTCAGAACCTAGTGTCTATGATATGGTCCATAGGTTTCAGAACCTAGTGTCTATGATATGGGTCCATAGGTTTCAGAACCTAGTGTCTATGATATGGTCCATAGGTTTCAGAACCTAGTGTCTATGATATGGTCCATAGGTTTCAGAACCTAGTGTCTATGATATGGTCCATAGGTTTCAGAACCTAGTGTCTATGATATGGTCCATAGGTTTCAGAACCTAGTGTCTATGATATGGTCCATAGGTTTCAGAACCTAGTGTCTATGATATGGTCCATAGGTTTCAGAACCTAGTGTCTATGATATGGTCCATAGGTTTCAGAACCTAGTGTCTATGATATGGTCCATAGGTTTCAGAACCTAGTGTCTATGATATGGTCCATAGGTTTCAGAACCTAGTGTCTATGATATGGGTCCATAGGTTTCAGAACCTAGTGTCTATGATATGGTCCATAGGTTTCAGAACCTAGTGTCTATGATATGGTCCATAGGTTTCAGAACCTAGTGTCTATGATATGGTCCATAGGTTTCAGAACCTAGTGTCTATGATATGGTCCATAGGTTTCAGAACCTAGTGTCTATGGTTTTTGTTCCCATAGTGTGTGGTTTATTGGTTCTGGGACGACGGGTCAGAAGTTTACTTTTTTTTTTGCAGAAGCTTCTTCTATAATGTGGTGTAATGAAGGTCACATGGGGGGCTTGAATCTAGTTCTTTGACACGGTCACTAGAATGCCTTTAAATAGATGAACATGCTGGAAAATAAGCACGGTGCGTTGCACTGATCCTATTGTATAGCTGTTAAGTAGTAGTATAATATGGTCCATTGGTCCTGCCTGTCTGTCTCTCTCTCTCGGAGTTGAGCTGCAGACACTGGGCTTTTATTGTTGTGCCCAGACATACTCATAAATGAGCGACTGTGTGTGTGTGTGTGTGTGTGTGTGTGTGTGTGTGTGTGAGAGAGTTTTATAGCGGGCTGTCCAACAGACAGAGCAGCATTTGATAGCGCGCGCACATACGTGTGTGTGTTTAGTGCGTTTACTACTTGCCATCTGATATGATATACTATATTGCATTAGCAGCATATGGTTTCTTTCCTGCAATAACAATTACAACTTAAACACATAGAGATGCAATCATACAGTAGAGACAGAGACTGAGTAAGAGAGGTAGAGAGATGATACAGAGAGATGAGGATGATAAACTATAAACTATACCTAATAGTTTATTTTCCTTAAATTGTGATATTGGTGAAATGTAAGTAGATTGGATGGGCTGATCAGGTTATGTGCTTTCTCCCTTTTCAGACAAAAAAGTACGTACTGTAGACATATCATTATAATAATGAATAATAATAATAACATATCATTATGTTCTGCTCCATCGTCATGCAGACATGTATCATATTCCCATAGCCTGGAGGGACAGTAGCTCGGAGCTTATTCATTCACAAAGATATCATAGTTGTTATTGGGCTATTTGAACAATATTCAGGAGTTGAGTTCCTCAGCGCACACGCACACGCACACGCACACACACACACACACACACACACACACACACACACACACACACACACACACACACACACACACACACACACACACACACACACACACACACACACACACACACACACACACACACACACACAGTATGTATATACGTATGGCTGAAGCTGTGAATTGACAATGACGTGCATTGACCATTGACACGGTTATGTTATGGTACGGTAAATGCTTGTTTAAACGCCAATTTCCTCTCCTTAAAGAAAACAAAGGAAGGTCCAAGGTCCACACTTTGTTACATCTTGTGTACAGGTTCATATAAAGAGCAAAACTAGTTTGTCCCTCAAACAGTTAATTACTATATATGTAATCAATAATCTCTCTCTCTCTCTCTCTCTCTCTCTCTCTCTATCTCTCGGAGTGTTCTTCCATTCTCTGTCCGTGACCTTCTATATTCTATATTCCATCTCCATCTGTCTCTCTGGGAGCTCTCCAGTTATCTAGAGCCATATTCATGATCTCTGTCTGCTGTGTGCACATCTCTATCCGGTTTATTTGTCATTTATTTGTATATCACTGAAACTGGATGTGTGTTTTCAATCATGCTCAAAAGTAGCAGATCTGTAAGCCTCGGAACAAGCGCTATTGACTAAATAAGAACTGTGTTGGATCCAGGTTAAAGTAACAGTTTTGGACACGGTTTCCACCTGACAACGACAAAATACATAATTTATCATTTCTATTAAAAAACCTACAGCACAATTATTATACTCTTACACTGTGATCACATGCTCCTGGCGTGAACTAAGCCGTGGATGCCTTTCCGTTGGTCAAGTTCAGTTGTTGCCACGCATGTGCACACACACACACACACACACACACACACACACACACACACACACACACACACACACACACACACACACACACACACACACACACACACACACACACACACACACACACACACACACACACACGCGGATAGAGCGCGTGCAGGCTTTGCAACGCTTCAATAGCTTGGTGATAGTATTGATGGGTGTAGTTGATGAGTTCTAAATTGAGCAATTAGATCTGTCTAGTCCCACAGAGTCACACATGAAGTGGTTTCTGCTCACATGGATGTAAACATTAGATCCGTCAGTCCCACAGAGACATTAAGTGCTTTCTGCTCACATGGATGTAAACAGGAAAAGGTGGGAGCGTTACAATTAAAGACCAACATGACATGGATCAACAGGTCCCCTTACTATTGGCTGGCACTACTGTACACCTACTGTATACCTACTGTCCACTGCTCCTGTGTCAAGCCATCCTTTGCCATTGACCAATCAAAGCCACCGGACAAAGCAATACAAGGATTGTCCTTTAACCATAATATGGTGAGGTGACGAAATATGACCTTTTAGTGTTATGATTTTCCTCTTTCATCATCTCATGATGTACAGTGCGCGCACGCGCACACGCACACGCACGCACACGCACACAGTAGAGGAAATGGCACGTAAACAGCTTGTTATTTTAGTGATGTACTGTATGATGATATTGATGGGCTTTCATGTAACGATTTGATGATTATCTCACTCTTTCCGCAAACAGCGAGAGCATTTCCTTTGGGTGCGCGAGCTTTCACATTAATCCATTCTGGGCGGGAACCCCTTTTGGTGTTAGCATCATGTTATGCTTTAGCTATTGAAAAATAGCAGATCTACAAGCTCATAGCGCGCCACCGAGTGGCGCGCTACGAGCTTGTAGGTCTGCTATTTTTGAAAAATCGAAGAACGACTGACGTAGAAGACATCTTTAGAATCTGATCTCAGGTCAGAATGGGTTAACCACTTAAACCCTCCAGCAGTGTGGAGTGGAGCGGGACTAGAGTTATACCACTGTACTCGGAGACCACTTTTCTTGTACCGTTTACACCAAATGTCTTTGTCAAATTTCTCTCTACAAGCTCAAGTGGTTAAAAACCACTCACTTTCATTTTGGATGAAGGAAGAAGAGGGGCTTCTGTTTCTCGCACGCTTGCCCCATTTCTCCTCAGGCAGTGTTCTGGCCTCTATTCATTACTTATCAGTCACATGTTCCCACATGCCAGCGGCGTGTTGGACAGCACATATGTGACTACATTTGACTGCCATTGGATTTTTTTTGAATTTTCGTTTTTTCACGTTATAATGAAAGCAGGGAATCATAGCTTGGTTGTTCAGTTTGACCCACCCGTTTTGGAGATATGGCTTATAGAGTGATGTCTTGCAGAGAAACAGCGAGTTGAGAAAACAGGCTTGAAAGGTTTACTTCTGTGGTCTCTAACATTACACCTAGCTACATGTTTAAGCATTTATTTCATATTTACATGTCTTCTGTGGTCTCTAACGTTACACCTAGCTACATGTTTAAGCATTTATTTCATATGTATACATGTCGAGTTCAGCTCTGACACGTATTTCAGAGATGCTGTAGTATGTGAAGAGTCTGCCTGTGCTATTAACTCATTTTGGGAGAAGAAAAAAAAGAAGTTTTTCTCCTCTGGTGAAAAGCTGGAATTTGCACGATGGCACTCTCTCAGTCAAATCTGGTCACATATATAGGACCACAATGGCCTAAATGGGTTCTTCTGTGGAAGGGATGTGACATCTCCCGTGGTGGTTTGAAATGCAGGCTAGCAGATTGCTCTGTAAAAATCCAATAACCTATAAAACCCATTTCAACAATGCCTTCCGCTTTTGGCAGTTCCTACGTCATCCGTGCAGTTTATTTCTAAAGGCGTTTCAGTTTGATTGTATCATGCTAGTGGAAAATACAGGAGAGAGAGAGAGAGACAGAGAGAGAGAGGAACATGGAGTCATGAGCCATCTTTGAATCTCATCATACCATATATATGTTATAATCATCGTCATCACTAGTACCATTATCATCACAGCTGTACAGTATCGTCAGCATGCTCGTCGACCTATAATATCTGACCATAATTCCCCGTCCAAACGTCATGTCTCTGGAGGTGTTCTTGTCTCTTCTTGTTCAAAGCTTAACCCATTCTGAACGGGCACCCATTTTGGTGTCGGCATCATGTTATGCTTTAGCTATTGAAAAATAGCAGATCTACAAGCTCGTATCGCGCCACCGAGTGGCGCGATACGAGCTTGTAGGTCTGCTATTTTTTTTAAATCGAAGAGCGACTGACATTTTTAGAATCTGATCTCAGGTCAGAATGGGTTCATCAGACCAGTGTGTGTCCGGCGGAAACCTCGTATGAATCTGATCTCAGGTCAGAATGGGTTAAGCACCAATGACGTATGCGTGCGTCAACAGAACAGCAGAGGAGAACAGTAAGAACTATATAAACACTAGAGAGACCAGGAGATGGAAAAGGAAAAGGTTGCTATAAAGTCAGACCAGATGCGCACGACGCAAGCACACACATACAGTGTGTGTGTGTACACACACAGTCACACACACACACACACACACACACACACACACACACACACACACACACACACACACACACACACACACACACACACACACACACACACACACACACGGCAGGCTTATATACGGTGATGGAGGTAAGGGAAAACGCAGGTGCCCTCTAAGGATGACATCATCAGGCAGGATTTCATTAAACACCAGCCTATAAACATCACATCAGTCCCTCAATGCCTCTCTATCTCTATCCCTCTCTATCACTCTATCACTCCATCCCTCTATCACTCCATCATCCTCGCCCTCTCCATCATCCTCACCCTCTCCATCTCTCCACCCCTCTCTGCCTCTCTCACCCTCCATCTCTCATCCTTCTCCATCTCTCATCCTTCTCCATCTCTCATCCTTCTCCATCTCTCATCCTTCTCCATCTCTCATCCTTCTCCATCTCTCATCCTTCTCCATCTCTCATCCTTCTCCATCTCTCATCCTTCTCCATCTCTCATCCTTCTCCATCTCTCATCCTTCTCCATCTCTCATCCTTCTCCATCTCTCATCCTTCTCCATCTCTCATCCTTCTCCATCTCTCATCCTTCTCCATCTCTCATCCTTCTCCATCTCTCATCCTTCTCCATCTCTCATCCTTCTCCATCTCTCATCCTTCTCCATCTCTCATCCTTCTCCATCTCTCATTCCTTCTCCATCTCTCATCCTTCTCCATCTCTCATTCCTTCTCCATCTCTCATCCTTCTCCATCTCTCATTCCTTCTCCATCTCTCATCCTTCTCCATCTCTCATTCCTTCTCCATCTCTCATCCTTCTCCATCTCTCATTCCTTCTCCATCTCTCATCCTTCTCCATCTCTCATTCCTTCTCCATCTCTCATCCTTCTCCATCTCTCATTCCTTCTCCATCTCTCATCCTTCTCCATCTCTCATTCCTTCTCCATCTCTCATCCTTCTCCATCTCTCATTCCTTCTCCGTCTCTCATTCTTCTCCATCTCTCATTCCTTCTCCATCTCTCATCCTTCTCCATCTCTCATTCCTTCTCCGTCTCTCATTCTTCTCCATCTCTCATTCCTTCTCCATCTCTCATTCTTCTCCATCTCTCATTCCTTCTCCGTCTCTCATTCCTTCTCCGTCTCTCATTCTTCTCCGTCTCTCATCCTTCTCCATCTCTCATTCCTTCTCCGTCTCTCATTCTTCTCCGTCTCTCATTCCTTCTCCATCTCTCATCCTTCTCCATCTCTCATTCCTTCTCCGTCTCTCATTCTTCTCCGTCTCTCATTCCTTCTCCATCTCTCATCCTTCTCCGTCTCTCATTCCTTCTCCGTCTCTCATTCTTCTCCATCTCTCATTCCTTCTCCGTCTCTCATTCCTTCTCCGTCTCTCATTCTTCTCCATCTCTCATCCTTCTCCATCTCTCATTCCTTCTCCGTCTCTCATTCTTCTCCGTCTCTCATTCCTTCTCCATCTCTCATTCCTTCTCCATCTCTCATTCCTTCTCCATCTCTCATCCTTCTCCATCTCTCATTCCTTCTCCATCTCTCATCCCTTCTCCATCTCTCATTCCTTCTCCGTCTCTCATCCTTCTGTACCTTCACCCCTCTCTACTGTACCTCCACCGTTCTCTACTGTACCTCCACCCCTCTACTGTACCTCCACCCCTCTACTGTACCTCCACCCCCGTCACTCATCCACCTCTCCCCTCCCACGGCATCATCATCATCTCACTTCCTTTTAGTGTCACCTATCAAATTACCCTGTTCTTTTCCATCTCTCTTATTCACCTTCATCCCTTATACTCAATATGCCTTACATTCGCCCCTACACCGCCCCTACCATCTCGCCCCCAACCTGACCGCCCGCACGGGAGATCGTTCATATTGACTGCTGTGTTGGGGGGGCGGTGGGGGTGGGGGGGGGGGAAACCTGTGCGATGACGTACTGTAGAGCCACTACTGCACAGTGCAGTATAGGGGGTTATTACTGTAATGCATGTGGTCCTTTGTGCATGAACGGATAGATGGATGAGTGTGTGGGTGGGTGGGTGGGTGGGTGGGTGCCGGGCGGCTGTGGGCGGGGGGCTCTGCCAGTAAAAGATGAGTGTATGAGATGAGTGGCGTCAGTTAAATCGACATCTAGATTTACTGGTCCGTCTCACAAGCCACAAAAGGGCCTGCAGGTCAAGTGCAGATGAATAAAGAACTGCCTGCCTGTCTTTCCATCTGACGTCTTATTTATAATCCAAATTTAAGTTATACGTGGATGACAACAAACAAACGTTCTACTGAAGTGACTAGTAGACGAGACGTTCTCACTCCCGTTTACTGTAAAATCCGGAATGGATAAATGAACACTAAGGATTTGACTGTGTTCCGATGGCTGTCTTTCTGTCCGTAGGGTGTGTGTGTGTGTGTGGGTGTGTGTGTGTGTGTGTGTGTGTGTGTGTGTGTGTATGTGTGTAGGACTGCCTCTGTCTTTTTCTCATTCTAGCACCTCTCTTTCCTCTCTTTTTTTCCCAAAACATCATGAACTGACTTCCATCACTCACTCACACCTTCACATCTAGCATACAACATTGTTGGATGCTAGATGTAAACAAAGGGTTAAGTGTCATGGCCGCCCCAATGCATTTCCAATGGAAGTCACATGGTTTGGCACAACATTTGTGTTGTACGTCTTTCGGCTGTGTTTCGACTGCCCCCCCCCCCCCTCCCCCTGCTCATACAACAGAAATGTTGTGTCAAACCATGTGACTCCCATTGGAAATGAATTGCGAGCTTGCAACAGTCAACAAGTCTCATGCATCAGCTATACAATCTGTTGTGAAGGTGTGAGCCAGGCCATAGACATCTAGATTCTGTCCTGTGCTGAACTGTGATTTATGCAACTTTGTTTACCAACTGCACACCTTTAACATGCTATTGATCAATAGATCAATAGCATGTGAGGCTGGTGTGTCTTGCTACAATATAGAGTGTACTTACAATGGTCAGAAATAGCTTATTTCAAACTTTAACCAATCTCAGTTGATGTAACTTTATTCTGCAAGATGCCGTTTTCTTCTTTTTTAAATCAATGTATTTATTGATTTTATTGAAAGGAAAATCAATAAATACATTGATTTTGTATTGTCATTTAATGACAATACAAATACCGGTATACAAAAAAACAACAATGAACATTACAAGACAATTACTCATATAAAGAAAGTAGGGCTGTCAAAGTTAACGCACCATTAACTAGTTAACTCACAATCCTTTTAACGGCACTATTTTTTTAACGCGCGATTAACGCACTGTGAAGTTTGACAGAATGGTTGAGAGACGCATGGCAATTTTACACTGAAGAGTTGAATAATTGTTAAACAGCTGCATTACTTAAGTCAATTTAAGTCTACACAATTAGAAAACTTAGAAAACATGTTATTTTGATCAACATGGCCTGTTATCTCTCGTAATGGTACCATTGGCCAACATCAATACAGTTCTTTAGTTTGGGTCTGGAAGGCTAAATGTCATCAAATGGTGGTTCCGTGGCTCAGATGCAGAATAAATAATGGACCTTGATATGAAAAATCTTGAAAACCACTGATTTAAGG
The DNA here is from genome assembly GCF_964188405.1 of Protomyctophum parallelum. Taxonomy (NCBI): domain Eukaryota; kingdom Metazoa; phylum Chordata; class Actinopteri; order Myctophiformes; family Myctophidae; genus Protomyctophum; species Protomyctophum parallelum. Next base: position 55,185,527 of record NC_139701.1, read on the forward strand.
TATATTTAGAACGGATAAAAAATATGCGATTAATCACAGTTAACTATGGACAATCATGCGATTAATCAGATTAAATATTTTAATCGATTGACAGCCCTAAAAGAAAGCAAAACAATAACCAAAAAAAGAAAAAACGCAAGATGCCGGTTTGATAAATCAAAATTGATGTAACATAATAATGGGGTCGACAACCTTTTTGACATGTGTGTGTCACATGTTTTCATTTTCTTGATAGTCAGTGTGCCATATCAACATTATGTTTAATTATGACACCACATCGACGTTAAAATACTACTACAAGCTCATAGCGCGCCACCGAGTGGCGCGCTATGAGCTACGAGCTAGGTCTGCTATTTTTGAAAAATCTTACTTTTTTTTATTTTTATATATATATTTATATATTCACACATCTTTGAATATATATTCTTTCAGGAGACTTTTTTTTAACCGTCTTCCTGCCATTGCCGAAGCCCTTCGGCAATTGAAGCATTAATTTGATATTAACGCTTGCTGCCATTGCCGAAGCCCTTCGGCAATTGCTCTTTTATAGTGCTTATGATTGATCAAGCCATAATGCTACTCACGTTAGCCGGTTAGCTAGCAATGTTGTTAGCACTGCACTGGATCGTTCATATTAATTCACCGTCGCCATAAGAATCCATTCTATCCGTTTCTTTCAATCGCCTGTATCTCCTATTCCTTGTCCCAGATGGCATTTTTGGTCAAAACAGCGTTTCTTTGACGGCACGAGCCGACGTTGTGGAGTGCTAAAATGTACCGGCATGATTCGATCATGTAAACAAAGGTTGTCTTGGCAACGTAAAGCTGGCAGGGATAAGCTCACTTCCGGTTGAGGCAAAATGTGGCTTTTCAAAATAAGAGCTCAATTAAAAAAATGCTGGCATGAATTAGGTCCTAATTTCTCAATAAATGGCAGCAGTAAAAGGGTTAATTTATTTCGACGTCAGGCCTAAATGGGTTAAACATGTAAATAATGATCATTAGAATTAACCCAACTATCACGCCAGACATGGCCAAAGCATTTCATTTCCGGGGGTCCCCAGCAAGACATGGCCAAAGCATTTCATTTCCGGGGGTCCCCAGCAAGACATGGCCAAAGCATTTCATTTCCGGGGGTCCCCAGCAAGACATGGCCAAAGCATGTCCGGGGGTCCCCAGCCAAAACCGTTGAGAACCCCTGACCTACGGTACTCTTTTATCCACACAGAACATTGATCGGGAAAGGCCGAGGGAATCGATAAGGGATCGGACCGTTAAGCAGAATCGCTAATGGCATTGGTATCAATAAAATATGATCAATTCCTATGTCTACCTACTGTAGTAGGCTATTATACAGTATGTGTCCATGTCATTGTTTCTTGTGTACCGTATATACACAAAAAAGTATTTTGTGCATTCATGGTCGTGTGCATTCATATCAAAGGGATAAGGCCCGCTCTATACTCAGACAGTCTTATAATGTCCCAGGCTGTGTGCTGTGGGCGCAGATTCAAAGGGAACGTATAGAAAATGAATAATAATAACTCAGTCGAGTATAAGAGTCTTTGTTTAATAATGATAGTGCTCTGCAGCAGCAGTCATACCAGAGACAGACAGACAGACAGACAGACAGACGCGTTTCGGCGCGCAGGCCTTCGTCAGTGTCAATTTTGAGTGCTTTGAGTGATTTTATAAATTTTCTACGTGTGCATTCATATTCATTCATATGAGGCTGTTTTTGTTCGTGGGCCTCACACGTGTGTGTGTGTGCGTGTGTGTGTGTGTGTACTGTAAACCATGTGTAAATGCCCCTCCCATTAGTTTCCATTAACTCACACACTGAACAGTTAACAGTAGCACTATATTATTGATCCATCTCTGTCGGGTCAACCAGTTCACATCAATATCAAATAGAGACCTGCACAGCCACAGAGTGGAGGATGATGCTGTTTGAACCGTTATGTAATGTCTGTCTGTCCCGTGTTCAGAAGTAAGACTGTCTGGCTGTTCATGTGACAATGCCCTTCATTAAAGACACTATGGTGGAGCGACCCGATAGCACAGTTAGCTTAGGGAGCGTACCACAGAAAACTAAAACTAAAATAACTCTCTGGTGAGAGATTACAGACATGGGACGGAATCAGCACTTATTCTGACCTGAGATCAGATTCTAAAAAATGTCTTCTATACATCCTGACAGCTTTCTGAAAAAGCCATGTCTCTATGTCAGTCGCTCTTCGATTTTTCTAAAATAGCAGACCTACAAGCTCGTAGCGCGCCACTCGGTGGCGCGCTACGAGCTTGTAGATCTGCTATTTTTCAATAGCTAAAGCATAACGTAATGCTAACACCAAAAGGGGTTCCCGCCCCAAAATGGGTTAAGGTATACTGTATCAAGACAACGTGACTAACATATTATGAGTGCTTCTGGATTCTATCATGCGTGGAGTCAATACTGCTCTGTCTGTACAGTGGAATCAATAAGTAGCCTACATGTACATGTACAGTACATGTAACCTTGCCCTTTAACCCATTCTGACCCGAGATCAGATTCTAAAAATGTCTATTACATCCTGACAGTTTCATTATTAACCCATTCTGACCTGAGATCAGATTCTAAAAGTGTCTTCGATTTTTCAAAAATAGCAGACCTACAAGCTCGTATCGTGCCACTCGGTGGCGCGATATGAGCTTGTAGATCTGCTATTTTTCAATAGCTAAAGCACGACACGATGCTAACACCAAAAGGGGTTCCCGTTCAGAATGGGTTAATGTAGTTCTGTACGCGTTGAACGCACCACATTTATTTCTGTTATGCTATTAGTCTCAAGTTTAGAATGAATAAAGAGATTATGAAAGCATTTTTTTTTTATATTCTATTCCTTCCTGTATTCTAATTTGCACTAAGGGGGGAGTGTAATGTGATATAATGGCTTCCTGTCATGTACTGTAACTGTATGGAGACATGGGGTCTCATGGGGGTTTAGAGAGATAGGGAAATATACAGTAAACAGGAAAAGTAGGAGGAGGGGGGCATGTCCATACACACACTGTACCGTACCGTACCGGCATGGACCTTGTGGACAGACACGAAACGTAATGTTTGTGTTCAAATGTGGTCTGCTATAATAGGTAAAAACTAGGGCTGTCAAAGTTAACGCACTATTAACTAGTTAACTCACAATCCTTTTAACGGCACTATTTTTGTTTGACGCGCGACTAACGCACTGTGAAGTTTGACAGAATGGTTGAGAGACGCATGGCAATTTTACACTGAAGAGTTGAATAATTGTTAAACAGCTGCATTACTTAAGTTAATTTAAGTCTACACAATTAGAAAACTTGGCCTGTTGTCTCTCGTAATGGTACCATTGGCCAACATCAATACGGTTCTTTAGTTTGGGTCTGGAAGGCTAAATGTCATCAAATGGTGGTTCTGTGGCTCAAATGCAGAATAAATAATGGACCTTGATATGAAAAATCTTGAAAACCACTGATTTAACCCATTCTGACCGGGCACCCATTTTGGTGTCAGCATCATGTTATGCTTTAGCTATTTAAAAATAGCAGATATAATATATAATATATAAAGATACGAGCTTGTAGGTATATTTTTGAAAAATCGAAGAGCGACTGACATTTTTAGAATCTGATCTCAGGTCAGAATGGGTTCATCAGACCAGTGTGTGTCCGGCGGAAACCTCATATGAATCTGATCTCAGGTCAGAATGGGTTAAGGTATATTTAGAACGGATAAAAAAATATGCGATTAATTTGCGATTAATCACAGTTAACCATGGACAATCATGTAATCAGATTAAATATTTTAATCGATTGACAGCCCTATAGTAAAAACCTTTTCCCACTGCTGGTTAAAAGGTGCTGCTCCCTGGCCGGTATGCACCATGCGGTGGTTCTCAGCCCTTTCAGGGACACTCATTAGAGAATCAGAGCTTGTTTCTGAACAGGCTGAGACCGTGACTGAACCCAGACAGCAGACTTTGTTCACAAAAACTACACAGGTTGGTTCCAAACCGATTTAACCCGTGGGGACCTGAGATCAGATTCTAAAAATGTTCTTCTACTGTACATCCTGACAGTTTTCTGAAAAAGCTATGATTCTATGTCAGTCGTTCTTCGATTTTTCAAAAATAGCAGACCTACAAGCTCGTAGCGCGCTATGAGCTTGTAGATCTGCTATTTTTCAATAGCTAAAGCATAACGTAATGCTATAAACACCAAAAGGGGTTCCCGTTCAGAATGGGTTAACAAAAACTACAGGTTGGTTCAGAAAACGTTAGATTTAACCCGTGGGGACCATCGGGGACGTGAGCATATATGAGTGGGCCACCAAGTACTTTAATTGTCAAAAACACTATGATGATGATGATTTTTATGATAATAAAAAAAAACAATATAACATTATTGTTGAAAATAATGTGAGCACATAACAACACGACAGACGATGAGAGATTTTCAAAACTAAAAACAGATATAAATCAGATTCACGTGCTTTACTCACAAACGCAAAACAAAACAAAAAACATGATTATTTGCATGCAGGCAAACCTGAGCTGGTTGCGTCATGGAGTCTCTGTCTGTGTGATGGAGGTGTCATTATGTGTGTCGGGTCAGGGTGTGTGTGTGTGTGTGTGTGTGTGTGTGTGTGTGTGTGTGTGTGTGTGTGTGTGTGTGTGTGCATGTGTGTGTGTGTGTGTGTGTGGGGTCAGGGCGTGTTCTGTGTACAGGTGAGGCAGGTAAGGGTGGCAAGATGCTGACGTCACGGCAAGGCTTTGTGACAAGACAAAACACACAGAGAGAGAGAGAGAGAGAGAGAGAGAGAGAAGGGTGCGTGTTTGAGAAAGAGTGAAGGAGAAAGCTCTCTCTTTATAATTTATATTTGAAAAAGACGGATGGGGGAACAATGCAGAGGCCCAGAAGTTGTCATGTAAGTGTGTGTGTGTGTGTGTGTGTGTGTGTGTGTGTGTGTGTGTGTGTGTGTGTGTGTGTGTGTGTGTGTGTGTGCGTGTGCGTGGGCGTGTGTGTGTGTGCATGCGTGCGTGTGTGTGTGTGTGTACAGCAATGATTGTTCCTTCAATCATTGCTGCATATATTATATTGGATTCTATATTATTCAGTATATTGGATCGTACGTTTGTTTCCTTGGAGGACATTTTGGACTGGCTTCTGTTCGAATCAACAATAGCGTGCTCCTTTTGTGTTGGCTCACACTGTCACTGTACAGGTCTTTACACTGTCACTGTACAGGTCTTTACACTGTCACTGTACAGGTCTTTTCATTGTCACTGTACAGGTCTTTTCATTGTCACTGTACAGGTCTTTACACTGTCACTGTACAGGTCTTTACACTGTCACTGTACAGGTCTTTACAACACTGTCACTGTACAGGTCTTTTCATTGTCACTGTACAGGTCTTTACACTGTCACTGTACAGGTCTTTTCATTGTCACTGTACAGGTCTTTACACTGTCACTGTACAGGTCTTTTCATTGTCACTGTACAGGTCTTTACACTGTCACTGTACAGGTCTTTTCATTGTCACTGTACAGGTCTTTACATTGTCACTGTACAGGTCTTTACATTGTCACTGTACAGGTCTTTACATTGTCACTGTACAGGTCTTTACATTGTCACTGTACAGGTCTTTACACTGTCACTGTACAGGTCTTTTCATTGTCACTGTACAGGTCTTTACATTGTCACTGTACAGGTCTTTTCATTGTCACTGTACAGGTCTTTACACTGTCACTGTACAGGTCTTTACATTGTCACTGTACAGGTCTTTACATTGTCACTGTACAGGTCTTTATATTGTCACTGTACAGGTCTTTACAACACTGTCACTGTACAGGTCTTTACACTGTCACTGTACAGGTCTTTACAACACTGTCACTGTACAGGTCTTTACAACACTGTCACTGTACAGGTCTTTACACTGTCACTGTACAGGTCTTTACACTGTCACTGTACAGGTCTTTACAACACTGTCACTGTACAGGTCTTTACAACACTGTCACTGTACAGGTCTTTACACTGTCACTGTACAGGTCTTTACATTGTCACTGTACAGGTCTTTACACTGTCACTGTACAGGTCTTTACAACACTGTCACTGTACAGGTCTTTACAACACTGTCACTGTACAGGTCTTTACAACACTGTCACTGTACAGGTCTTTACAACACTGTCACTGTACAGGTCTTTACACTGTCACTGTACAGGTCTTTACACTGTCACTGTACAGGTCTTTTCACTGTCACTGTACAGGTCTTTTCATTGTCACTGTACAGGTCTTTTCATTGTCACTGAACAGGTCTTTACATTGTCACTGTACAGGTCTTTACATTGTCACTGTACAGGTCTTTTACAGTACAGTACAGTACAGTATCTCGTTGCAGACTCGGGAACCCCTTTTGGTGTCTTAACTAAGCATTATGTTATACTTTATAGCTATTGAAAAATAGCAGATCTACAAGCTCATAGCGCGCCACTCGGTGGCGCGCTATGAGCTTGTAGGTCTGCTATTCTTTTGAAAAATCATAAAAATGCAGAAACAAATCTTTGAATATGTATTCTTTCAGAGCAAACTTTTTTTTTTCGACGTCGGGCCAAAATGGGTTAACATGCACTGTGTATGCCTTAAAATAAATGTTCATGTCATGAGTTTCATCAGCACCCAACATGGACACTGATTAATGAAGCATTGTGTGTGTGTGTGTGTGTGTGTGTGTGTGTGTGTGTGTGTGTGTGCAGTTCTCCAGGGACCAGTTCATCATGGACTGCTCCTCCGAGAAGCTCCACAGAGAACTGGAGGAGGAGCTGAAGATGAGCTCAGAAGAACCACGGAGCCACGCGTGGTACCATGGAGCCATACCCAGACAGGTACGTGCACACACACACACACACACACACACACCGCACACGTCACACACCCAAAGACGTGATTCCCTCTGTTTAACAACGTGGTTGGTTGGTGACTGGTCCAACCAAGACCATCTATTATTAGAATGTCGGCAGACACACACACACACACACACACACACACACGTGCACGCAAAATTGGGGTTATAACATCATGCCAATGAGAACAGCCCTGTGCGCTGTGTGTGTGTGTGTGTGTGTGTGTGTGTGTGTGTGTGTGTGTGTGTGTGTGTGTGTGTGTGTGTGTGTGCGTGCGCGTGCGAGAGAGACATGTGAAAGCCCAGCCTTCATCAAGCTCAGCACAGAGATGTAATCAATTTTAATAAGCCCTTTCCTCCGTCTAAACTCTAAAGTAAACTAACATCATACAGCCTGCAATAAAAACACTTGCTTAAAGTGTGTGTGTGTGTGTGTGTGTGTGTGTGTGTGTGTGTGTGTGTGTGTGTGTGAGAGAGAGGGAGGGGGAGGGAGGGGGGAGAGAGAGAGGGGGGGAGGGAGAGAGGGGCAGGGGTGACTAATAATTCTACAGTAAACCACCATGATCTTTAACCCATTTTAGGCAGGAACCCGTTTTGGTGTTAGCATTGTGTTATGCTTTAGCTATTGAAAAATAGCAGATCTACAAGCTCATAGCGCGCCACCGAGTGGCGCGCTACGAGCTTGTAGGTCTGCTATTTTTGAAAAATCGAAAGAACGACTGACATTTCTTTTAGAATCTGATCTCAGGTCAGAATGGGTTAATCAGACCAGTGTGTGTCCAGTGGAAACCTCGTATGAATCTGATCTCAGGTCAGAATGGGATAATCTAACTACTAAGAGGCAGCTGGCACTGTGCTCATGAAACAACCAGCAGTACTATATTGCGGTGCACCATTATTAGAGTTAATGAGATGTTAGCACTATAAACAACAAGGTCAAAAACTGTGCGTCTCTTTCAGGGGTCGTCATTTGGGGTCCCAGCAGGGGATGGAAAGTGTCACGCTGTATCAAAATAACGGTAGTGGGTCGCAAAACACAACAAGACTTCAGTTCAAATAGTTATATATTTCATATTATTTCATAAACGTTTGGGCTATCCAGCCTTCATCAGTGTGTTTGAAGGCTGGATAGCCGAAACGTTTGTCAGTATTGTTATATTATATTATATGAAATAAACTATTTGAACTGCAGTCTTGCGACCCACTACCGTTATTTTGATATGGTTTGAACGGGTAGCGCACCTATAGCCATGAGAGCGCGGTGGTCATATGAAGAATAATTAAGTGTCACGCTGTAGCATACCGCAAATTCTCATTTTCTCTAAAAAAGTGCTTAATCTGCTTTTAGCTCTAAAAGTGCTAGATCAGCTCATTCTCGTCAGGCCGTCAACATGAGACGTGTTATAGCCTTGTGTTGTCTCTCGTCTGTTCTCAACCTGCTGTCCATATTGTATAGTGTAGTCTCACGTAGACAGACAACTATTCCAATAATTCCACAATCTCAGAATGCTATGTATAGAACACCTACACCTCCCGAAATACGAGTTTAAGGAAAAGCTGCCATTTCCGTTCATGAAAATATATTTTAAAATATCTTTACATTTTATTATTTCCAAGCTATATATATATGCTTACCGGTATATGATTTTGATTTATATTAGGATGAATTTGCGCGACTGTAAAGACGAAACAGAAAAGTGAGAAGGAGGCTCCACTTCCGCTTTTTATTTCACTCATGATCAGAGCTTCCGTTCTCTAGACATGACGAAAGCGTTTGAAAATCGGCAGCTGCAGTCTGGCAACGCAAGACTATACTATTTTGGTTACAGTATGTCAGTCAGTACAAGTACTGTCGAAAATAGCAGATCTACAAGCTCACACAACGCGTCGCATTGCTATTTTCCAAGACTTTTGAAACCAGTCATTGTTCTTGCTATCCTCCATTTCTTTCTTAATTAATTCCACGCCTGCTCTCCTCTCTAGGTGTCAGAGAACCTGGTGCAGAGGGATGGAGATTTCCTGCTCCGAGACTCCCTGTCCAGCCCAGGATGTTACGTCCTGACCTGCCAATGGCGCAACGCCGCTCAGCACTTTAAAATCAACAAGCAGGTACGACAGCCAGCCAGGGCAGACACAGGTACGACAGACAGACAGGGAGGGAGGGCAGACACAGGTACGATAGGGAGGGAGGGAGGGAGGGCAGACACAGCGTTAAAATCAACAAGCAGGTACGACACAGCGTTAGAAACCTGGGAACTGCCCTTAGAGTGCAGCTCCATGTTTTCTCCAACTATCAGATAAGATAAACCTTTAATTAATGATCACCGGAGGGAAGTTCCACTGACAAAAAGCATCAACAGCAGCAAGGTTGAAGCAAAGGAAGAAGTAAGAGTATATTCATAAATATGTCATGTCAACAATGCATGTATGTATGACGGAATATATACACAGACTAGCAATAGTCAATCAACAACGAATACATCATAGAGTCTATCAACCATGCATGTTGTGTGGATGCGTCAATATACTGTATATCCACACATCCAAACAGGGCCGGATTAACACCTCTGAGGGCCCCTGGGCACTGAAGCTCGAAGGGCCCCCCCCCTTCACCCGCGCGCAACATTTTTGCTGTTTTTTGGAGCCGTTTTGGGGCGGTTTTATGCCGTTATATTGGCCTATTTCCGGTCGCCGGTCACACTGAATGAAGCATAGACAGTAAATAACTATATTTCTGCCCTTTCCTCTTCAAGTGGTGACCCTGAATGAAGCATAGACAGTAAATAACTACATTTCTGCCCTTTCCTCTTCAAGTGGTGACCCTGAATGAAGCATAGACAGTAAATAACTATATTTCTGCCCTTTCCTCTTCAAGTGGTGACCCTGAATGAAGCATAGACAGTAAATAACTATATTTCTGCCCTTTCCTCTTCAGGTTGTGACCCTGAATGAAGTATAGACAGTAAATAACTATATTTCTGCCCTTTCCTCTTCAAGTGGTGACCCTGAATGAAGTATAGACAGTAAATAACTATATTTCTGCCCTTTCCTCTTCAGGTTGTGACCCTGAATGAAGTATAGACAGTAAATAACTATATTTCTGCCCTTTCCTCTTCAGGTTGTGACCCTGAATGAAGTATAGACAGTAAATAACTATATTTCTGCCCTTTCCTCTTCAAGTGGTGACCCTGAATGAAGCATAGACAGTAAATAACTATATTTCTGCCCTTTCCTCTCCAGGTGGTGACCCTGAACGAAGCATAGACAGTAAATAACTATATTTCTGCCCTTTCCTCTTCAAGTGGTGACCCTGAATGAAGCATAGACAGTAAATAACTATATTTCTGCCCTTTCCTCTCAGGTGGTGACCTCTGAACGAAGCATAGACAGTAAATAACTATATTTCTGCCCTTTCCTCTCCAGGTGGTGACCCTGAACGAAGCGTACTCCAGAGTGGAGTACCGTCTGGAGAGGGAGGGCTTTGACAGCGTCCCCGCCCTCATACGATACTACGTTGGCAACAGGAAACCTGTCTCGCAGGTGGGTTTAGACACAGTATACTTTCGTGTATAGTTTTAGCACAGAGTCACTGCCAAAGGACTCTTGTTATGCAATCATATCAATTGCATGATATCAGCGATGTAATTTGGGTACCCCCCAAAATAATTTGGCGACCCCCCCCCCCCCCCGAGGGGTCACGACCCACAGGTTGAGAACCCCTGCTCTAGGCAACCTCCATCAGTGAACATAATTTATTCAACCGGTGAACACAAAAACAGGTGTTTTTTGTTGTTGTTGTTGCAGGATTACCTGTAGCTCTTGGTTTGTTGGCGTGGATTCCCAAACACTGCATGCAAATCACTGGACCGGTCCAATTAAGCGATATACTTACAAACTTGTGATCTTGATAAAAGAGTTCATTGTTTTGTTAGATTTGAATTCCTTAATTACTCCACAAGAAAAGGAAAGGGGGGAAATGGTCCAAACATCACATTAGTTCTCCTTGAGACTTGTGGTCTTGTGGTGTGTGATATCCAGTACAGCGGCCATCTTGGAAAGAAACCTTTCTTCCTTCACAGGTGTTACCAATTATACTAATCAAGGCTCTGTTCCATTCAAACAGAGGCTCACTGGAAACATGTCTGTTAGACCAGTGTTTCTCAAAGTCTCAAATTAACCCGTTAAAAGTCCATTTGGTTCCATTTGTACATACTCTCAGAATTATGGGAGCCCTTGAAATTAAGTCGATTAAAAAAAATGTCTTCTGAATCCTAAAATTTTTCTGAAAAACCCATGTTTCTATGTCAGCGGTGCTCAACCTTTTCCATGTCAAGGACCCCCAGAATTATCTCCATTGGGCCACGGACCCCCATCTCAAAATATGTAGTTCCAGGGAACCCCCCCAGAAGCCAACGTTTTAGTTAAAAATGTTCGCTCTGAAATATAGCTAAATTATAACATAATGTTTAAAACACCAAAAGGGGTTCCGGCCTAAAATGGGTTAACTTGTGACGTGTGGAACAGTGCATACAGATCGCTACATAGTGCAGTTCAACTGATTGAACTGGACAATTAAAAAAAAGTTTAGCTGTGTAACTTGTGTGTGTGTGATTGACTGTTCATTCATTGATTCTGATTGGTCGGCAGGTGGTGGGGGCCATTATCTTCCAGCCTATCAACCGAGCGCTACCGCTGCGCTGCCTAGAGGAGAAGTACGGGTTGGTCGGAAACCACCGAGAGGCGGGGCAAGCCGCGGAGAAGAGGAACCAGAAACGGTTCAGCCTCAACATCACCAACGGCCACAGCTGTCATGAGAACACGTCACACACGCACGACCACACGCACATACAGGACGGCAGAGGCAACCAGCTCAGGTTAGAGCACGTGCACACACGTGCACACACACACACACACACTCAGTAATGTATCATTGAACAACTAGACTTCAATGAAATAAATGCCTACTTGTCACTGACACTCTCTCTTGCGCTCTCCTCTCACACATTCCACACACACACACACACACACACACACACACACACACACACACACACACACACACACACACACACACACACACACACACACACACACACAAATACATATTTGCATTTCAAATTGTGTGTTTTTCAAATCCTTCCTTTGTTTCCTGCCACTTTTTTATATCCAAAATGCATAATGGTTTTCCAATGCATGTCTTCTTTTTTGTTTTAATAAATGTTTGTTTTTCACTCAGGTTGAAGGACAGGTGTGGCAGCCAACCGGCAAGCCTCAACCAGGTTCAGGAGCGACTACGACGCCCCCTTAAGACACACCAATCAGAAAGCTTCCTCCCTCTTGGTAGGTAACGCCCCCCCCCCCTAAAGACACACCAATCAGAAAGCTTCCTCCCTCTTGGTAGGTAACGCCCCCCCCCCTAAAGACACACCAATCAGAAAGCTTCCTCCCCTCTTGGTAGGTAACGCCCCCCCTAAAGACACACCAATCAGAAAGCTTCCTCCCCTCTTGGTAGGTGACGCCCCCCCTAAAGACACACCAATCAGAAAGCTTCCTCCCCTCTTGGTAGGTAACGCCCCCCCTAAAGACACACCAATCAGAAAGCTTCCTCCCCTCTTGGTAGGTAACGCCCCCCCTAAAGACACACCAATCAGAAAGCTTCCTCCCCTCTTGGTAGGTAACGCCCCCCCTAAAGACACACCAATCAGAAAGCTTCCTCCCCTCTTGGTAGGTAACGCCCCCCCCCCCCCTAAAGACACACCAATCAGAAAGCTTCCTCCCCTCTTGGTAGGTAACGCCCCCCCCCCCTAAAGACACACCAATCAGAAAGCTTCCTCCCCTCTTGGTAGGTAACGCCCCCCCCCCCCTAAAGACACACCAATCAGAAAGCTTCCTCCCCTCTTGGTAGGTAACGCCCCCCCCCCCCCTAAAGACACACCAATCAGAAAGCTTCCTCCCCTCTTGGTAGGTAACGCCCCCCCCCCCCCCCCCCCCCCCTAAAGACACACCAATCAGAAAGCTTCCTCCCCTCTTGGTAGGTAACGCCCCCCCCCCCCCCCCTAAAGACACACCAATCAGAAAGCTTCCTCCCCTCTTGGTAGGTAACGCCCCCCCCCCCCCCCCCCCCCTAAAGACACACCAATCAGAAAGCTTCCTCCCCTCTTGGTAGGTAACGCCCCCCTTAAGACACACCAATCAGAAAGCTTCCTCCCCTCTTTGTAGGTAACGAGGTCACCTCCAAGCTCCCCAGAAAGGCTGGCCAAGCGTTGAAGCGCTGAGCCCTACTGGTCAGAGCTGGAACTGCAAGGGGGGCCCGTGCATTTATGACGAGGAAACCCCACGCAGCTGGGGTTTAACATTGAGCGCTCGTTTGCACTTCCGCATTTAAGTAAAGACATCAATCATAAAGACATATATCAATCAATCAATCAATCAACCCATTTTGGGTGGGACCCCCTTTTGGTGTTAGCATTATGTTATGCTTTAGCTATTGAAAAATAGCAGATCTACAAGCTCACCGAGTGGCGCGCTACGAGCTTGTATAGGTCTGCTATTTTTGAAAAATCGAAGAACGACTGACATAGAAACATAGCTTTTTCAGAAAACTGTCAGGATGTAGAAGCCATTTTTAGAATCTGATCTCAGGTCAAAATGGGTTAATCAATGAACAACTCCTCTCCTCTCCGTAGGGTCCAGACCACAGCCCCAGCACTCAGACACACTCCTTCCCGGCCCCGGGCCCAAGTCTCCAGTGTTTCGGACGGGCAGCGAGCCGGTCCTGAGCCCCACTTTCCCTCGCAGACCCACAGAACCCCTGGCAGGTCAGTGTGCTCCTTTGGCCCGTTGTTGATGTTTCTGGGAACAACGAGAAGGAGGTTCAGTTATAAGAATGCCCCGCACTGGCAGTTAAAAGGAGTCCACTGTCCACTGTCCACTGTCCAACTGTCCACTGTCCACTGTCCACTGTCCACTGTCCAACTGTCCACTGTCCAACTGTCCAACTGTCCACTGTCCAACTGTCCACTGTCCACTGTCCAACTGTCCACTGTCCACTGTCCAACTGTCCACTGTCCACTGTCCACTGTCCACTGTCCAACTGTCCACTGTCCACTGTCCACTGTCCAACTGTCCAACTGTCCACTGTCCAACTGTCCACTGTCCACTGTCCAACTGTCCACTGTCCACTGTCCACTGTCCACTGTCCACTGTCCACTGTCCAACTGTCCACTGTCCAACTGTCCACTGTCCACTGTCCACTGTCCACTGTCCAACTGTCCACTGTCCAACTGTCCACTGTCCAACTGTCCACTGTCCAACTGTCCACTGTCCAACTGTCCACTGTCCACTGTCCAACTGTCCACTGTCCACTGTCCACTGTCCACTGTCCACTGTCCAACTGTCCACTGTCCACTGTCCACTGTCCAACTGTCCACTGTCCACTGTCCACTGTCCACTGTCCACTGTCCAACTGTCCACTGTCCAACTGTCCACTGTCCACTGTCCACTGTCCACTGTCCAACTGTCCACTGTCCAACTGTCCACTGTCCACTGTCCAACTGTCCACTGTCCACTGTCCACTGTCCACTGTCCACTGTCCAACTGTCCACTGTCCAACTGTCCACTGTCCACTGTCCACTGTCCACTGTCCAACTGTCCACTGTCCAACTGTCCACTGTCCACTGTCCAACTGTCCACTGTCCACTGTCCAACTGTCCACTGTCCACTGTCCACTGTCCACTGTCCACTGTCCACTGTCCACTGTCCAACTGTCCACTGTCCAACTGTCCACTGTCCACTGTCCAACTGTCCACTGTCCACTGTCCACTGTCCAACTGTCCAACTGTCCACTGTCCACTGTCCACTGTCCAACTGTCAACTGTCCAACTGTCCACTGTCCAACTGTCCACTGTCCACTGTCCACTGTCCAACTGTCCACTGTCCAACTGTCCACTGTCCAACTGTCCAACTGTCCACTGTCCAACTGTCCACTGTCCAACTGTCCACTGTCCAACTGTCCAACTGTCCACTGTCTAACTGTCCACTGTCCAACTGTCCACTGTCCAACTGTCCACTGTCCAACTGTCCAACTGTCCACTGTCCACTGTCTAACTGTCCACTGTCCACTGTCCACTGTCCAACTGTCCACTGTCCACTGTCCACTGTCCAACTGTCCACTGTCCAACTGTCCACTGTCCACTGTCCAACTGTCCAACTGTCCACTGTCCAACTGTCCACTGTCCAACTGTCCAACTGTCCACTGTCCACTGTCTAACTGTCCACTGTCCACTGTCCAACTGTCCACTCTCCAAATGTCCACTCCAGGCACTTCTAGGAAACCTCTAGGAATTTTTATTTGCCCCAAAAGTGATTAGCATGTGAATGGAAAATGTCATTTAAAAGTGTCCAGCTGGGGTCATATTTGGTTCCATATTTCAGCAAGTGATTTCCAATTTCAGATAATAAACAAGCCACCGTGTTGAGCCAAGGTTTCTGGATATGACATTATGGAAGTGTCTATGAGAAGCAAGATAACTGACTTTATGTGTAAACTATAATTCATGGTGTGTGTGTGTGTGTGTGTGTGTGTGTGTGTGTGTGTGTGTGTGTGTGTGCGTGCGCGTATGTGTGTGTGTGTCTCATATAAGGTGAGGTGTTACGGCTTTACGATCTCAAATATCGCTGTCGCCGAAGTGTTATCGCCCATTGCTCATGTCTCTTTCCTTCCAGGGAGCAACATGGAGTCCACCGTACGGTCTTCGCTTCCTGTCCTCATTTAATTAATAGTCCTTGGTACAGTACAGTACAGTCCAGAGGCCGAGATAGATACCGTTGTACTCTTGTTGTCTAATATACAGGCCAGGCCATCCGGGGTTCAGACAGCCAGCTGTGTCCCAAACCGCCCCCCAAACCCAGCAAGGTGCCCATGCTCCGACCCCCTCACCTCCAGGACCCGATCTCCTCCTCCTCCTCGCCCTCCTCGGGCCTCACGGCTCCTCCACTAGAAACCTCCAGCTGTGTGTGGAGGAATGGAGGTATAGAACCACTTATACCTTCCTTTACATGTTCTGTCGTCATACAGGGAATTATGTGACATTTCGGTCATTAACCCATTTTGACCTTTAGATCAGATTCTAAAAAATGTCTTCTACATCCTGACAGTTTTCTGAAAAAGCTATGTTTCTATGTCAGTCGTTCTTCGATTAAAAAAAAAATAGCAGACCTACAAGCTCGTAGCGCGCCACTCGGTGGCGCGCTATGAGCTTGTAGATCTGCTATTTTTCAATAGCTAAAGCATAGCATAATGCTAACACCAAAAGGGGTTCCCGCCCAGAATGGGTTTTTAAAATACTTTCATGTTTGGGTTTATTGAATGATACTTTAAACAACGGATGAATTACCATACTCTGACATTATGCATTTTCATCCCTGGTTTGTTTATGTATCTATATTTATTTGTTAGACACTTAATTGTGGAAAACACGTTGACATTAGTCGTCCCTGATTTAGGTTTAGCAGCAGTATTGGCATTTCTCATGCAAACATACAGTAGTATTCATTTATGGTTCCTCGCCGCTAGCTATGCGTGTTAGGGCCGATTCATACTCCTATTTTACCGCTGTTTCGGCGCTGTAGTGCCAAAATGATTTCGGCTCGTCAGACATTTTCAGTAGCACCGAAGAGCCGACTTTAGGACGGTACCCGCCCCCCCCCCGAACCTCAAATGACGTCACATTGTAGGCTCTACAGAGCCGAACCGACTTTTATTCGGCTCTAAAATAGGAGCATGAATCGGCCCTTATAGCCTTTTCCAAACCGATACAGTTCATGTTCATGATGAGCTCCCCTTAATTGCCGCAATGCCCGCATCTTTATTGTTATTTCTGTGACGGCTCCACACAGCCTCCATGGCCCCCCCGGTGCCCCCAGCCAAGCCACTGAAGTTCCAGCATCAGCTCCAGATCCCGGCCCTGCACCCCCAGAGTCCCTGCATGATGCCTAGCGTGGACCAGCTACCTGCTTCACAGCAGGACACGACGGAGCACATGAGGCACAGCCAGACGCCCAGCCCGGCACCCTGCTGTGGCCCACAGGAGTGGGAGGGGACACACGTACACACCCATAACTGCCAAGGTTATTATTATTATTATTATTATTATACTGTAGCCATGTTTTTATTTTCATTTCGTTTTGACGTCATGTTTTCGATTTCATTTTTGTGAGGTTTGCTAGTTCATTTAGTGTCATTTATGTTGTGAAAAGGCGAGGAGATTAAAAACAGCTCTGAAAATACCAGATCTGCTACAGTATGTTTTAAAGAGGAATATTGGATACTGACTAAAACTAAAGCACACTTGATCTCTGTGATTTTAGTTAGTTTTGTAAAACACACAATACAGTTTCTGATTTTGTTTTGAGTGGTGCAACCACTCCAAAGAACAGCAATGTCTGTGTTCACCTACCTATGTGTTGGTTCACCTATGTGACTATGTGACGTTAATCCATTTTGGGGCGGGAACCCCTTTTGGTGTTAGCATTACGTTATGCTTTAGCTATTGAAAAATAGCAGATCTACAAGCTCATAGCGCGCCACCGAGTGGCGCGCTACGAGCTTGTAGGTCTGCTATTTTTGAAAAATCGAAGAACGACTGACATAGAAACATAGCTTTTTTCAGAAAAATGTCATTTTCAAACAGACATTTTTAGAATCTGATCTCAGGTCAGAATGGGTTAATGAGCATGAGTATGACTATGAGTACCAGTAGGGGCGCTGTTGTGCCAGAAACAGAGAGAGAGAGATAGTGCTGCACTGTTGCCTGCTAGTGAGAGAGAGAGAGAGAGAGAGAGGAGGGGAGAGAGAGAGAGAGAGGAGTTGCACCACTCAGTTCACACAGGTGTGATTTATTTAACCCATTCTGAACGGGAACCCATTTTGGTGTTAGCATCATGTCGTGCTTTAGCTATTTTTTGAAAAATCGAAGAACGACTGACATTTTTAGAATCTGATCTCAGGTCAGAATGGGTTAAACAGACCAGTGTGTGTCCAGTGGAAACCTCGTATGAATCTGATCTCAGGTCAGAATGGGTTAAAAAAAAAAAATCAGTTAGCCCAAATGTTTTTCTTTTTTCTTTCTTTTTCCACCTCCCATCACAGACCACAGCCCAGGCCTGCAGCCTCCGTCCTGCAGCTACGTGGAGCGTCTGGGGAGGGAGGAGGACTGCAGCGTGGAGGCGGAGGGGAGGAGGAGGGCTCTGGACAGGAGCTCCTACCACCACGCCATCGCTGCCCTGGAGAGCAGCGAGGGAGAGGAGGAGGACGGCGGCGTCGGCGTCGTTGGGAGGGGGGAGGAAGAGGACGAGAAGAAGAGGAGGAGGAGGGAAAAGGAGGACAGGACGGCGGCGGCGTTCCGGTGCCCGCTGTTTGAGACGGAGTCGGCGTTCCGGCCGTCGGACTTCGCGTCTCGCCTCCTGCCGCCGGAGAACAAGCCGCTGGAGACGGTGGTCCTGAAGAGAGCCAAGGAGCTGCTGCTCGACCACGACCACCACAGCATCGCCAGGCACCTGCTGATGGCCGACTGCCTGGTACGGCGTATACGCATTATAGTTGCTTTGAGAAACCCATTTTGAAAACTATGAACTATAATTTTTGCCCTTTGATAACAAGCATGCATTTTAGATTTTTGTGTTGGCTTTTGAAAAATAGCAGATATACAAGCTCGTGGCGCGCTGCAAGCTTGTACATCTGCTATTAAAATCGTGAAAAGTGTGAGAACTACTGATTTAGAAGGCATTTGTAGAATCAGCCTCAGGTCTTAATGGGTTAAAAGCCATACGTCAACACAGACATACAAGTGTACACGTAGAGTCTACGTGTACACTTGTATGTCTGTGTTGACAGTGAGAGAACATGCATGTGTTTGTCTGTCTACGTCGTAGACATGCGTGTTCTCTCACTGTTCTTACACAGACAGACAAACACACGTGTGTTCTCTCACTGTTCTTACACAGACAGACAAACACACGTGTGTTCTCTCACTGTTCTTACACAGACAGACAAACACACGTGTGTTCTCTCACTGTTCTTACACAGACAGACAAACACATGCATGTTCTCTCACTGTTCTTACACAGACAGACAAACACATGCATGTTCTCTCACTGTTCTTACACAGACAGACAAACACATGCATGTTCTCTCACTGTTCTTACACAGACAGACAAACACACGCATGTTCTATCACTGTTCTTACACAGACAGACAAACACACGCGTGTTCTATCACTGTTCTTACACAGACAGACAAACACATGCATGTTCTCTCACTGTTCTTACACAGACAGACAAACACACGTGTGTTCTCTCACTGTTCTTACACAGACAGACAAACACACGCGTGTTCTATCACTGTTCTTACGTAGACAGACACACAAAGACACAAAGATCTAATCAGCAGGAAAACATGTTTACGGCTGGTCTTAAAAACGGTTCCTCTATCCTCCATCCCACTCGCAGAGAATTAGATTAAAACTAGCCTGCTGCTCACGTTGCTGCTGCTCACATTAAAAAGAATCCCATGATGCACCACAAGCATCAACAGCCCCGAAAAATAAAACGCAGCTGAGACATGCAGCCACAGTCCAACCGCACGCTGACACACACACACACACACAGTTCACACACACACACACCACAATACAACTATGAAAGGACATTATCAGACAGACAGACAGACAGACAGACAGACAGACACAGTAATTCTCAGGACCTGTTTGTGCCAAGGAAGGAACACCACATTGATATCTGAAAATGTTTTGTGCCAGAGACCGAGATTTGTGTTTGGAAATTCAAAATCACACTCGTGTGAACTGAGTGGTGCAACTCTCTCTCTCTCTCTCTCTCTCTGTGTTTCTGGCACAACAGCGCCCCTACTGGTACTAATAGTCATATACTGGTGCTCATTAACGTCACACGGACACATAGGTGAACACACATAGGTGAACACGGACATTGCTGTTCCTTGGAGTGGTTGCACCACTCAAAAATAATGCCAGATCTTCCCCAGAGGGTCCACTCCACTGACTCCACTCCATACAGCTTGTTGTAAAACCTGGTTGGATTGGATCACTCCACTCCATACAGCTTGTTGTAAAACCTGGTTGGATCGGATCACTCCACTCCATACAGCTTGTTGTAAAACCTGGTTGGATTGGATCACTCCACTCCATACAGCTTGTTGTAAAACCTGGTTGGATCGGATCACTCCACTCCATACAGCTTGTTGTAAAACCTGGTTGGATTGGATCACTCCACTCCATACAGCTTGTTGTAAAACCTGGTTGGATCGATGTGTGTTTTGTTTTGTCAGGTTGCTAGGATACTGGGCGTGTCCGAGGAAGTGAAGGAGCAGATGGGCGTGGCCTCGGGTCTGGAACTGGTGACCCTGCCCCACGGTCAGCAGCTGAGACTGGACCTGTTGGAAAGGTACTAATGACCTTTGACCTGTTGGATAGTTACAGTACATACACGCTCACTGTGAATGACCTGTTGGAGAGGTAATGACCTTTGACCTGTTGGATAGTTACATACACGCTCACTGTGAATGACCTGTTGGAGAGGTAATGACCTTTGACCTGTTGGATAGTTACATACACACTCACTGTGAACTTAGGACCTGTTGGAGAGGTGATAACCTTTGACCTGTTGGATAGTTACATACACACTCACTGTGAACTTAGGACCTGTTGGAGAGGTGATGACCTTTGACCTGTTGGATAGTTACATACACACTCACTGTGAAGGACCTGTTGGACCTTTAAAGGATTTGTTTTTCAAACCAAGGTTCATGTTTTAGGTTGTTATTAGAGAAAGTAAAAGATTTACAAAATGTCGTTCTGCAGCCCACTCCTTGGGCAAATTTGGAAAAGTGAAGAAATGTATTGGTCCATCCATCTATCCATCCATCCATCTTCAAACGCTTATCCGTAGTCGGGTCGCGGGGGCAACAGCTCCACCAGAGAGCTCCAGACTTCCCTCTCCAGAGCAACAATAGTGACTTCCTCCTGGGGGGATCCCGAGACGTTCCAAGGCCAGTGAGTCGATGTGTTTCCTCCAACTGCGCCTTGGTCTGCCCCGGGGTCTCCTCCCAGTGGGACATGATCCTTGGTCTGCCCCGGGGTCTCCTCCCAGTGGGACGTGATCCTTGGTCTGCCCCGGGGTCCCCTCCCAGTGGGACGTGGTCCTTGGTCTGCCCCGGGGTCTCCTCCCAGTGGGACGTGGTCCTTGGTCTGCCCCGGGGTCCCCTCCCAGTGGGACGTGATCCTTGGTCTGCCCCGGGGTCTCCTCCCAGTGGGACGTGATCCTTGGTCTGCCCCGGGGTCTCCTCCCAGTTGGACGTGCGTCGAGGACCTCCCTAGGGAGGCGCCCGAGAGGCATCCTAACCAGATGCCCCGAACCACCTCAGCTGACTCCTTTCCAGGTGAAGGAGCAGCGGTTCTACTCCGAGTCTCTCTCGTGTGACTGAACTTCTCACCCTATCTCTAAGGGAGCCAATAATAAGAGTATAAAATATGGTTAAAGTTTTTCATAAATTACACTGCCCTGCAGTGTCACGCGAAAGTAGCAAAGAATAGTCCGCCTACAAGCTAATCATGCCACACGTGAGCTTGTAGACCTGCTTCTTTTTTCATGGAAGTGAAAGTGGTTAAGTCTGGTTTTATAAATACCGAAACAAATGAAAAACATTAACAAGAGCGTGTGCCTAATAAGTACATTGAATCCGTTGGAACACAGGTTTCTTTATTGTAACAGTTTTTGGACATTCAAGGTTATGTCTGTCAGTTCAACTCTGAGGAATCCCATTGGCTACACGCCGAGTTAAATTAATATGAATTAACACTACGAATTTTACTATGTACTGCTCACACACACACACACACACGCACACACACACACACACACACACACACACACACACGCACGCACACGGACGCACACGCACACACACGTGCAAGTGAGTGAGTCCATGGGGACTCATGATTCAACTTTGATTTAATTTTCATGCCTGCTGGCTTGACTTGGGTTCAGTTTGAACTCGGATTGGCCCGTGCAGAGCAGTGTGTGTGTGTGTGTGTGCAGAGCAGTGTGTGTGTGTGTGTGTGTGTGTGTGTGTGTGTTCAGTGTGTGTGTGTGTGTGTGTGTGTGAACTTGGATTGGCCCGTGCAGTGCAGTGTGCGTCGTACATCTGAATGCCAACTTGTCATATTTATGACTTGTGACTCAGATCACATTAAATTTTAGTTATGCACGAAACATACATTTATTTATGGCTTATGGCGGTAGTTCTGTGTGCAGTGAGAGAAAGTCCAGCAGTGCCACACATTAACCCATTCTGACCTGAGATCAGATTCATACGAGGTTTCCACTGGACACACACTGGTCTGATTAACCCATTCTGACCTGAGATCAGATTCTAAAAATGTCAGTCGCTCTTCGATTTTTCAAAAATAGCAGACCTACAAGCTCGTAGCGCCACTCGCGCTACGAGCTTGTAGGTCTGCATGATGCTAACACCAAAATGGGTTCCCGTTCAGAATGAGTTAATAGGCCAACTATACAAAATGTTATTCATTACATTTTATTTACTTCATCAGTACCTTGTGTGCATATTATTCAAAATAATTGCACACATTTTCGAAAAAAAACAAAAACAAAAAAAAAAAGCTGATCTACAAGCTCGGTAGAGCTGCTATTTTTTAAACGGCTAAAGTTTAAAATAACGGTTAAAGTGGTTAAAAAGCTATGGCCGACACAGATGTGTTCCAGGTCCTAATGGGTTTTTTTTAACCCATTCTGAACGGGAACCCATTTTGGTGTTAGCATCATGTCGTGCTTTGGCTATTGAAAAATATCAGATCTACAAGCTCATAGCGCGCCACCGAGTGGCGCGCTATGAGCTTGTAGGTCTGCTATTTATTTGAAAAATCGAAGAACGACTGACATTTTTTTTAGAATCTGATCTCAGGGTCAGAATGGGTTAATAATCAGACCAGTGTGTTGTCCAGTGGAAACCTCGTATGAATCTGATCTCAGGTCAGAATGGGTTTTAACCTTCTCCTCTGTCTCTCTCTCTCCCAGGTCTTAATGTGTATTAATGTCTCTCTCTCTCTCTCTCCCACATAGACATCACACCATGGCGATCGGCGTGGCCGTGGACGTCCTGGGGTGCACGGGCAGCGTGGAGGAGCGAGCGTCCACGCTCAACCGCATCATCCTGGTGGCCGTGGAGCTGAAGGACGCCGTGGGAGACCTGTTCGCTTTCACCGCCCTGATGAAGGCCCTGGACCTGCCCCAGGTAGGCACGCACACACACACACACACACACACACTGAGACCTGTTTGCTTTCACCGCCCTGATGAAGGCCCTGGACCTGCCCCAGGTAGGCACACACACACACACACACACACACACACACACACACACAGACACAGACACACACACACACACACACGGTCTCCCCAAGGGTCTATCATTGGCTCTCTCATTTTCCCCCCTCTACACCAAATCTTGTTGCCGACAATAGCCGGTCGGCTATTTTCACCAAATGTTCGCCTATTTATTAGGAGTTATTATGACATGCCCAGAATAAGAATATGGACGCTATATAGGGTTCATGTGATTAAACACTAAAACATTTGTTTTTTTTATGTCATACCCAGTAGTAGTAGTAGCTCTGCCAGGACTTTGGTATACGAGTTTGTCATGGTTCCTGAATCCCCCCCATGCAGGAGACAGACAGACGCATTTGAATCCTAGCTATAGGTGGTTAAACATGCACACATAATATTCTTGACTAAAGTGTGCTTATATCTCTGTCCATGTTGCAGATCAGCCGCTTGGAGCAGACATGGACCGCGCTGAGAAGGAGCTACACACAGACGGCGATCAACTACGAGAAAACACTTAAACCCTTCTACAAGAACCTGTACGAGGGGACAGGTACTAGAAAACACTTAAACCCTTCTACAAGAACCTGTACGAGGGGACAGGTACTAGAAAACACTTAAACCCTTCTACAAGAACCTGTACGAGGGGACAGGTACTAGAAAACACTTAAACCCTTCTACAAGAACCTGTGCGAGGGGACAGGTACTAGAAAACACTTAAACCCTTCTACAAGAACCTGTGTGAGGGGACAGGTACTAGAAAACACTTAAACCCTTCTACAAGAACCTGTACGAGGGGACAGGTACTAGAAAACACTTAAACCCTTCTACAAGAACCTGTACGAGGGGACAGGTACTAGAAAACACTTAAACCCTTCTACAAGAACCTGTACGAGGGGACAGGTACTAGAAAACACTTAAACCCTTCTACAAGAACCTGTACGAGGGGACAGGTACTAGAAAACACTTAAACCCTTCTACAAGAACCTGTACGAGGGGACAGGTACTAGAAAACACTTAAACCCTTCTACAAGAACCTGTGCGAGGGGACAGGTACTAGAAAAGACTGCAGTAGATAGGTAGAATCATAGATAGGTAGAATCATAGATAGATATACCTTTATTGATCCCGAGGGGGAATTCTTCAAGACCCCCAGAGGCAGCACATATTTAGCAGAAGGGTTCAAGGTACAGAATAAGTCGTATACAGCAATACAAACTATACAAAGGCAAGAACAACAATAAGAAGGACATGCTGTATACCGTCAATACAGAACAACAGTAAACAGTGCTCTCTTTAGCCTGATTGTTATTGCCTGCAGGTGTTCCACTCCTAAAGCAGGCAGAGGAGAGAGACAGAGAATATAATACAGCTCATATAATGAGGAAATAAAACTAAGAGTACCGTCAATGATGAACAAAGAGTGTACAACAATAGAGAGTATGCGCGTGACATCATCATCAAACCAGGAAGTTATGCAGGAACGCCCACTGAGCTTAGAGTATATATATTTATAGAGAAGGCACCCCAGAGGAAATCTTGAGGCGAAATGGACATAGTGGCCGAATGAAGGTATTGCAGCCTGGCCCCAAACACATGAACGCGCTGTCCGTTGACTATCATTGTACACGTTCACGACGGACGACGCTCGTGCGCGTTCAACGGCAGCGCGTTCATGTGTTTGGGGCCACTCACCATTGCAATCCGTCCCAGAATGCACTCTGTTCCTACCCGGAAGGAGGAGTGAAATCGCCTCATGCGCTTTTGAGCAACTCAATGCAAGTGGATGGGAGGAGAACTCGGGTGTCTTCTCTATAGATATATATACTCTATGCCACTGAGTGGCAAAAAACTACTTTCTGGCCTTGACAGCCCCATTCATCCACACAGAAAATTTAAACAATGTTAAACTCACTTTGCCTGTTGCTTTGCCACTCGATGTGCCATTCACTTTAACCCATTCTGAACGGGCACCCATTTTGGTGTTATAGCATCATGTTATGCTTTAGCTATTGAAAAATAGCAGATCTACAAGCTCATAGCGCGCCACCGAGTGGCGCGCTACGAGCTTGTAGGTCTGCTATTTTTGGAAAAAATCGAAGAACGACTGACATTTTTAGAATCTGATCTCAGGTCAGAATGGGTTAATCAGACCAGTGTGTTGTCCAGTGGAAACCTCGTATGAATCTGATCTCGGGTCAGAATGGGTTAAGCATGCGCATACGCTCTATAGAGCACCGAAGTCCTGACGTCACTCGCTCATCCCCTGGTTCACGGAAGTAATGTCTCTATGGAGAATAACATGGGGTCATCGTCTCATTATAATAATTGTGGTCCAAAAATAAACAAACTGTCCCGGCGATATTGTCGGCGAGGTGTCTCTGTATCGTTTACGACGGGCAGTAACTCAAATTTGATTTGATTTGATTTGTCTGTTTCTAGCGAAACTTGAACTAATTCTGCAGCAGTCAGTTGATTCTTCATATCCATATGAGTTAAACGGCCTGGATGATTTGTTCATTTTTCAAACACAGTTGTTATAACGAGGCGATCTAAAATTACAATGCAAATAAAAAGTACATGAACCCATGGACTTATAGCGCCCTCTAGCGATATTGACGTCAGACTTCAGTGCTCTATATAAACCCTAGTTTAGAGAGAGAGAGAGAGTGTGAGAGAGAGAGAGTGTGAGAGCGAGAGAGAGAGAGTGTGTGAGAGAGAGAGAGTGTGTGAGCGAGAGAGAGTGTGTGTGTGTGTGTGTGTGTGTGTGTGTGTGTGTGAGAGAGAGAGAGAGTGTGAGAGAGAGAGAGAGAGAGAGAGAGAGTGTGTGAGCGAGAGAGAGTGTGAGAGAGAGAGAGAGAGAGAGAGAGAGAGAGAGAGAGATATTGATTGAAAACTTTATTTCAGGCACATTGGGTCCATAAACAAACAACAGGGAAAAATACAAAACAACAACACAGAGATAGCCTATGTAACTATCAGGCTATTTTCACTCCAGGCAGTCCTTGTCAATTATTAAAAACATATAAACAATGCCTCCAGTGTTTCCAGAAACATGAGGAAAAGACTGTATCACTCTGTGTGATCCCTGTTTTAAGGCCATAATTAATGGCCTTAACAGGGATAGGCCCCTAATTAATTAAAGAGAGAGAGAGAGTGTGGGGGTTGCAATAAGGAGTATTATTCAGGGCTTTCACCCAGCCAGCCACCCACACATAATAAAAGTCACACGCCCGTAGATAAAGGTTAGCCGAGGCCACTCAGTGTTGTTTTCGTCGACTAAAACTAAGACGAAAAATGTTCGTCGACTACCTTTCTTCACTGACTAAAACTAAATGAAAACGAATCTATGATGACTAAAACTAGGACTAAATTTCGTCAACAAATAAAAACTAGACTAAAATGTTAGGAAGGGACTAGTGGACAAGAGATCCAGTTTTATGCTGGGTTGCATGCTGAAAATAGCAGATCTACAATCTGCGACGCGTTGTGAGATTGTATATCTGCTATTTTCAGCATGCAACCAAAGTGTAAAATATGTCATTACAACGACATCAAGGCATGTCAAAACACATTTTAGTCGACTAAATCAACCGTAGATTTAGTCGACTAAAATCGTATGACATTAAGTCGACTAAAACTAGACTAAACACTAGAACATTCCAGGTGACTAAAATGTGACTAAAACTAAGTGAAAACTATTCAAGAGACTATGACTAAAACTAAAATAGAAAATGTGCTGCCAAAAACAACACTGGTGCCAAACGTCTCGTTCCTGTCCTTTCCCAGCGGCCCTCCCCCCCGTGGTGTGCATGCCCCTCCTCCTGCCCCTCCTCACGCTCATGGAGCGCCCGTCAATCACTCTGGAGGGGGCGGAGCTGTGGGAGACCAGCGAGCAGGGCTGTGACATCATGCTGCGCCACCTGCAGGCCGCGCGCAGCGTCGCGCACAACGCCCACAGCTACACGGCCAGCACACACACGGCTTTACAAGGTACGGTACGGTACGGTACGGTATGCCACTGTTGTGGTTTACTACTGTTTACTACTGTGTGGGTTTATCCTGTCCCAGCGGTGGTCAAGATGGTCCCCAGGGGGCACGGTGGCACAGTTGGTAGTGCTGTCGCCTCACAGCTATAAAGGTCCTGGGTTCGATTCCCGCTCGGGGCGCTGTGGGTGCTGGCGGCGTGTTTCCTCCTCCGCGTCATCAGTGCCCATACCCGAAGGCGAAAGGGCCTTTCTGTGTGGAGTTTGCATGTTCTCCCCGTGTCCCCTAGGGTAGATACCCTCACAAAAACATGCAGTAATCCTGGTCTCTAAACTGCCTCCCCCTGGCCAGCCGGGACGCCTGATGGAGGGGAAAGGAACTGGGTGGAATAACTTGTTCCTTCCACGCGCTACGTCCAACCAGGGAAACTCCCCCCCTGTCAGGTGTAAAGGAGCAACTTGGACACTCAGGCATGAAGGAAGCATGAGTTCAAGTCCGTTGCTCTCCCCTTGTCCCCCATATATGGGGACTAGGTTGGCGGAGGGTGTGTAGAGCCCAGGATCACATTAGATGATTGACACAGGGGTGAAAAATGGGTTACAAAATCGTGGGATAAAAAATATATTTAAAAAAAAAAGATGGTCCCCAGATAAATGATGGAGAGTTATTTGGTGACTGTTGAGAGTGTAAAATGAAACCAAATGGACCCTTACGGGGCAATACCGGTACTTAAAATACAAGAAGTCTACACAATTAGAGAATGTAGAAAATGTTATTTTGATCAACGTTTGCCTGTTATCTCTCCTACCATGTCAATACAGCATGGAATTGTGGACAAAATCTGGGAAAACCCGGGAAGACTATTTATTTCTTTAATTGTATCTGTGTGTGTGCCTGTGCGTGTGTGTGTGTGTGTGTGTGCGTGCGTGCGTGCGTAGGCTTCCAGTGCGATGAAGACCTCCTGGAAGTGTTCCAGACAGACTTCCAGCTGCGTCTGCTCTGGGGGAGTCGCGGAGCCACCGTCAACCAATCCGATCGCTTCAACAAGTTCACCCTCATCCTCACCGCGCTGTCGCGGAAACTGGAGCCCCCCCCGACCACGACACACACCCAGATCTGAGGAGCCTCCCGACCAATCAGAGGAGTCCCCGGGGAGCCACGACACACACCCAGATCTGAGGAGCCCCCCGGCCAATCAGAGGAGTCCCCGGGGAGCCACGACACACACCCAGATCTGAGGAGCCCCCCGACCAATCAGAGGAGCCCCCGGGGAGCCACGACACACACCCAGATCTGAGGAGCCCCCCGGCCAATCAGAGGAGCCCCCTGGGCCACGACACACACCCAGATCTGAGGAGCCCAGCAGGCGGACGGACAGACGGACGGACACTGACAGACATCTTTTCTCCTCGTTTGTTGGAGTAGCGTTAGCAGCATAGTGGACAATACATTCTGCAAGCTGCTCCGTTGGTCCACAGGGTGTTCTGAAACACTCTGGACAGTGTGTTAATACTCAGTAACATACACTCCTGTGTCCGAGGTCGGATCGGTTCTGTGGTGCAGTGGTGCAAAAAAACATAACTCTGTGAGTGTACAAAACTACAAATGGAACCAAAAGGGGTCCATTTGGCTCCATTTGTATAGTTTTGTACACTTCCATTTGTACACACTCTGAGTCACAGACCTGTAAGGGTCCCTTTGGAACCGCCCCAAGGAACCCTGGGGTTCTTTTTTCCACCAAAATACTGTAACTTTGGTTCTACAACTGGTTCCTGTTCTAGATTCATGGAACCTTGGTGCTTTCACAGAACCGGCAGAACCTTGGTGCTTTCACAGAACCGGTGCTTTCACAGAACCGGTCCTTTCACAGAACCGGTCCTTTCACAGAACCGGTGCTTTCACAGAACCGGTGCTTTCACAGAACCGGTCCTTTCACAGAACCGGTCCTTTCACAGAACCGGTGCTTTCACAGAACCGGTCCTTTCACAGAACCGGTGCTTTCACAGAACCGGTCCTTTCACAGAACCGGTCCTCTCACAGAACCGGTCCTTTCACAGAACCGGTGCTTTCACAGAACCGGTCCTTTCACAGAACCGGTGCTTTCACAGAACCGGTCCTTTCACAGAACCGGTCCTCTCACAGAACCGGTCCTTTCACAGAACCGACGGACATTTTTTTGGTTCCACTTCCGAACCAACTTTTAGGTGGAAATGGGGACACCTTTGAGAACCACCGACAGTGAATCGGAGGTATATTATTATGGACTGAATTTGGGAATAATTTAGTCATAGCCATGTTTGTTCCATCGTGCACCCCCCCCCCCCCCCCCGCCCTACCTGTAGCTTCTATGTAGCTTTAAGATTCAATGCCAGCCCATTTGTTTTATTTTTTTATTTTAAATGTCGGGACATCTCGCACAGTGTGAGGATGTAATAATATCATTTAAACACTGAGGATCATTTTATATATACTGCGGGGTATTGAAGATCATTTTAGCCAGAGAGCCTACTGTATGTAGCTGACACACATGGTCAATGTACAGTATGTATATATATATATATACATACATATACAGTACAGTGGAGCTCATATATTGTTATATTGTGGCTTAAGTACAGACAGTGGGAACCACTGCTGTTACTCGAGATCTGAATGGTTCTGAAACTTTTAGACGTACTCTGGAAACGACAGTAATATGTACAGTATTTCCACCCTGATCATCATCTGTCTGCTGTCGAAGAGTTAACCCATTTTTGGGCGCGGGAACCCCTTTTGGTGTTTTAAACATTATGTTATAGTTTAGCTATTGAAAAATAGCAGATCTACAAGCTCGTATATAGCGCGCCACCGAGTGGCGCGCTATACGAGCTTGTAGGTCTGCTATTTGGGGGGGGGGGGGAAACGTGAAAATGTGGCGCAAATCCATGACATAAAACTGTCAGGATTTTTAGAAGACATTTTATACATTTCGACGTCGGGGCCTAAATGGATTGTAAAATGCAGAGCATTCTTGTAGCAGTTTGTAAACCCACCACCAGGAGACCAGCTGGGTGTTTCTCAAACAGACAGCAGCTTTTTCACATACTGTACAGTACAGTAGCAACTGTAGCAACATTTCACTGCAACATAGCATGTCTGAGTCCGTAAAGAGCAATGTATCATTGCTGTGGTTCAGTACTGTATGTTAACATTAGACATAACTCAGGTAATTAATTACCCATTTTCTTCTGAGACTGGATGTAATGTCAGCAAAGTTACAAAAAATGCAAACGCTTGCTCTTTTTCTCCCGAATCTGTAATGAAAGTCACGTCTTGACTTTGGGCTCCAGCTTAGTAGCAGAAATGGATACGCTTTTTTTAAAAGGGATTGGCTGGCGTTACTGAAAACAAATACATTTTGGTCTATTTATTTCCCATCAAGGTACAAAATGATTATTATTTAAAAATAAATGTGTTTACATTGGCACTCCAATGAAGAGCATTATCCTTCGTACCAAAGTGATCTAACTCTCAACAAGCACCTTAGTGACAGGGGATGGTTTTGCTACATTATGTATAAAACAGTAGTAAAATTATAAATATCAAAGTACATCCCTTTTATTAAACACTCAAATTATTCCTTATTCCTGGTGTAAAAAGACGGAATGGAATAAGAGGACAAACACTCCTGCGGAGCCAGTGCTACTGTATATTAGTAAGAAAAATAACTATTTAATGATGTTAATTAATGTAATTATACAGGTTTAGTTTTTTTTTGTCCCCTATGGAGATTATTTCGGCTGCTTCAAATGGGAACATCATATTTAACTCGTGTGACCCATTTTGTGATTTATCCTTTTTGCTGATAGCTAAATATAATACATCATCTGATCAACTATTAATTGTGAGTTTAAAATGAACCAGCCTCATATTGGGTGAGATGGTGAATATTTGGATTTAATGAAGCTGTGTGATATAATAGTGTGACATTTATAGTAAGATCTGGTTTGTCCTATTGTACTAATGACGAAAAGAAACAACCTTATAAGCATTATTTATGCAAAAACCTTTGCACAAATCAACAACAAAAAAAGAAAGAAGTGATTTCTTTTCATTTTGATGGCCTTGACGAGTATTTTGTGTTGCTTTAGCTATTGAAAAATAGCAGATCTACAAGCTCATAGCGCGGCACCGAGTGCCGCGCTATGAGCTTGTAGGTCTGCTATTTTTGAAGAATCGTGAAAAGTGACATGAAAGTGTTTGAGAAGACAAGAAAACAGTCAGGATTTAGAAGACATTTGCTGAATCGTTCCCAGGTCAGAATGGGTTAACACATTATGTTTTTCTTTTTACATTTTCTTTTTTAATCCCTGTCCCAGACTGGATGTATACAAATACGGAATATCTGATTTTCAGTCCTCTGAACCCACACCTCGTGTTGTTGCCTCTGTGAAAACAACATCAGATCTGACAGATCACAGGTTTTCCAAATCAGACTTTTTCTGTACTTTCTGTAAAGAGAGCTCTAAATGGTCTATAACAACTGGTAAAAAAGTATGTCATTGTGTGAAGAAGTACTAAAAGGTGTACATATTTTTAAGCATCGGCATGTTGATACTAGACTGTAATATATTTTCTCTAGGAGACGTCACTGTAAAAAAGATATTGATGAATTTTAATGTTAAATACATAATAAATAAATATACAACATAAATCTGTAGAGGAGGAACTTTTCTTTTATGTGTTTCATCCAAGACATCATCGTCGCCATGCTGGCTTTGTGGTGGACATTGTTGTCAAATTTCCATTTTTGCGGTGGTCACTTACTGGACACACAGAATGAGTGGACATTAACCCATTCTGACCGGGCACCCATTTTGGTGTCGGCATCATGTTATGCTTTAGCTATTTAAAAATAGCAGATCTACAAGCTCATATCGTGCCACCGAGTGGCGCGATATGAGCTTGTAGGTCTGCTATTTTTGAAAAATTGAAGAGCGACTGACATTTTTAGAATCTGATCTCAGGTCAGAATGGGTTAATCAGACCAGTGTGTGTCCAGTGGAAAACCTCGTATGAATCTGAATCTCAGGTCAGAATGGGTTAATTATTACTAGAAACACAAAGTACTGTACTAGCCCCGAATGACCATAACAGGTCTGTAACTCTGAGAGTGACCATGACGGGTCTGTAACTCTGAGAGTGACCATGACGGGTCTGTAACTCTGAGAGTGACCATGACGGGTCTGTAACTCTGAGAGTGACCATGACGGGTCTGTAACTCTGAGAGTGACCATGACGGGTCTGTAACTCTGAGAGTGACCATAACAGGTCTGTAACTCTGAGAGTGACCATGACAGGTCTGTAACTCTGAGAGTGACCATGACAGGTCTGTAACTCTGAGAGTGACCATAACAGGTCTGTAACTCTGAGAGTGACCATGACAGGTCTGTAACTCT
Organism: Protomyctophum parallelum; assembly: GCF_964188405.1. NCBI lineage: Eukaryota > Metazoa > Chordata > Actinopteri > Myctophiformes > Myctophidae > Protomyctophum > Protomyctophum parallelum. Next base: position 55,218,308 of record NC_139701.1, read on the forward strand.
GAGAGTGACCATGACAGGTCTGTAACTCTGAGAGTGACCATAACAGGTCTGTAACTCTGAGAGTGACCATGACAGGTCTGTAACTCTGAGAGTGACCATGACAGGTCTGTAACTCTGAGAGTGACCATAACAGGTCTGTAACTCTGAGAGTGACCATAACAGGTCTGTAACTCTGAGAGTGACCATAACAGGTCTGTAACTCTGAGAGTGTAAAGATGGGACATGCGAGCACACTCTCAGAGTCAACACATTTTGGGGCGGGAACCCCTTTTGGTGTTTTAATAAATGGGCCCATTAGATGGGGGTAGCACCCGCAGTTTCATTAAAGAGGATATTTCCAGAGCACTTTAACCTGCCAGTTATAGGTAAAGAACCGTTGAATATGTATATGTGTTTGGTTCCAGAACACCCCAGAGAATTACATGCAGGAAAGTGAAGGCTCGTTTGAGAAATATTAAGATCAATCAAAGCATTGATGTCCATTTATTGGAAACCCAAAGTTGAGCTCTTCTATGATTAACCCATTCTGAACGGGAACCCCTTTTGGTGTTAGCATCATGTTATGCTTTAGCTATTGAAAAATAGCTAAAGATCTACAAGCTCATAGCGCGCCACCGAGTGGCGCGCTATGAGCTTGTAGATCTGCTATTTTTTTTAAATCGAAGAGCGACTGACATAGAAGACATTTTTTTTAAATCTGATCTCAGGTCAGAATGAAAACTGTCACGATGTAGAAGACATTTTTAGAATCTGATCTCAGGGTTAAAGCGCCAAACGGAAAGATAAGGAGGGACTTGGAAGCAAAAGGAATGCCCATAGCAGATGTACCCATCATAGGGATGGATGCAGTGGAATTAGGAGTCCTAATTGGCGGAGACCAATATTGGAAAATGGTCACAGGATAAATGGAGAGACTGAATGAAGCACTATAGTTGCACTGGAAAGTGTATTTGGATGGCTGGTGCAAGGAGAAGTCACCACGCTAAATATCATAACTGAAGTTGTGGAGATTGAAGTGATGCACATCAGCGTCGGAGAGGAACAGGCACTGTCAGATCAGTTATACGCAACGTTTGGGAAATCGAATCCCTTGGAATCCACATGAAAGAAATGCATTCTGAGAAGGAAGACATGGCAGTGTATCCCAAGCCGTGCATATCCACGGATATCCGAAACCGTTCATATCCACGGCATGCCTATTCCCACTATAGGCTGAGGAAGAAATGCCACTTGACAGTTTTCAAATCAGCCTCATGGTGGCACTACAACAGGCAAAGTTGCGTCTCTCTCACACACACACACACACACACACACACACACACACACACACACACACACACACACACACACACACACACACACACACACACACACACACACACAAACCCAAACAAACATGTTTAAATTACTCCTAAACATTTTGCCAAACATCACACACTCTCCTATATCCTCCTGGTGGAGACCTGTGCCCAGAAGGGCACTTTTTCTAGTTCATTTCTGCATCTCTTAGGGCCCATTTAACCATATAATGCATTTGGATGGCAAAAACGTTCAGTGTCTTGAATGAGATGTGCTGTGAGTTTGGATATCTGCTATTTTCCAGCATAGGACCGTTGCACAGTGAAGTATAAACAAGCTGCATATCCCATAGGGATATATATACTCCAGATACTCTCCATTGTCGTATTCGTACTACAAGCTCACAATGGTTGAATCGATTTGTGAGGTGTCTTCTATTATTATTTGTTAAACATTGTGTTATAATTTAGCTATTTTGGAAAAATCGAAGAACCACTGACATAGAAACATAGCTTTTTCAGAAAACTGTCAGGATGTAGAAGACATTTTTAGAATCTGATCTCAGGTCAGAATGGAAAACTGTCAGGATGTAGAAGACATTTTTAGAATCTGATCCCGGCAAATCAAACATTTGACTATAGTAGTGACTAGTAGGGCTCCTAATAATATGCTAGCCTCATAGTACAGTATGTGCCCTCAGACCTACAGTACAGAATGAGCGTAGGGACTGAGGGCACATATGGGGCTACTATAGTACTAATATGTCTACTAATGTCACATAGCAAATCAGTGTCATACATAATTCTGAAGAAAAGCATGGAGATATTCAGTATTTGGGTTCTTATGATCAAAATAAGATTGTTATAATGGTGTGTAAAAAAAGAGAATATAAAAATGGCCACGGACAAGACCAAGTCTTTGCCATGGACACATTTTGTCTGTGTATAATAAGCCCCGATTGTATTAGTAACCGTCTGTGCACTGAGGTGGACAAATGCGAGAAAAAAAAGAATACATGATGTAACGACGGCAATTAATATTATCCTACAGTAGATTCATAAATATGTTGGAATCGTTCATTTACATTTCTCATGTATTAATATAGAACTGTTTTCCAGTTGCACAAAATAACCAGAGAAGTCGGTCACATGCCTGACACAAACTTAAACGCCTGCATTTACGGCTTTATATTAAAAAAAAGTCATGTAGGCCTATACCACACACTTCCTGGGTGTACAGTACGTTGCACGGTCACCATGCAACACTACAGTATACGTGTACGCCAATGGAACATTAAGAGGCCTAAACCAATCCACTTTTCACTGCTGAGATTGTTTTATTAGAGCACAATATCTCATGGGTGGGTGTGTGGGGGGGGAGCAGTTTGTTCACAAAGTGTCTGACAACATTCAAAGTAAAAAGTGATGTACACAGCATGGAGAAAAAGTATACTGCCATTGGTTATTATTACAATGCACTGTAGCCTATTATACAACAATGCAAACACGCTGACATATTGCCCTGTATAGCATCCTGAAGCAAAGAAACTAAATGTATTGATAGTCGGTTAAATATAAGAATGCATACATTATGTGAAAAGATGAATGATCAGATTCTGCAGGACACTGATGATGCATAATATGTATCATCATCAATATTATTATGTACTTAACCTCTTCAACCATAGCATATTATGTTAGGCCTGTCACATTTATTACATAATCGCGGCGATTATTTGAGATAATTGCAATTATACTTTTGCGTTTCCATGTTGAAAAGGCATGTAACGATATATCGTATATCGCGATATATATCGATATTATATCCAGACGATATGTATCGATTTATTGAAAAGAAAATCGATTTATTCCATCATATTCACATGGTTTTGGAGAGAAATGAGACAGTAGAGGCCTGGAGAGGGGAGCTGTATAATGTGTCTGTGACTGTGCCCAGGTGATAGTCGTTATTGATGCTCATTAATACATCAAGAAAGGCCATTATCTTTGCAATGTAGTTAAATAAAAATTGTGAAAAAAGCTTTTGGGGGGAAGATAAATCATTGTGTTGAAAATATCGTGAAAAATCGTATCGTGATACGTATCGTACCGTGAGTTGAGTGTATCGTTACATGCCTAAAACGTCCACAGATTTTCATAGTTCTAAAATAGCAGAAATAGATATCTTTTGTAATTATTTTGGGAAAGAAAAATATATAGATTCAATAATGAATGTGTCAGTTAGTTCTCGTTATTCGTCATTATCTTCCCTGCATGGCAATTTTTTGATTAAGAAGCCTTAAAAGGCAAACAGAAACACAAATCGCAAACGTTTCAATGTTCAATGCAACAACAACAAAAAAAATCGATAATTGCAATTATTTGTGTTAATTAATCGTCAACTTAATTTTGTAATTGTGACAGTCCTATATCTGTATTCTTGGAAAACGTTTGCAGAATGCGCCGTGTTGTACTTGGCCCATTCTGGGTGGGAACCCCTTTTGGTGTTCGCATCATGTTATGCTTAATTAGCTATTGAAAAATAGCAGATCTACAAGCTCATAGCGCGCCACCGAGTGGCGCGCTACGAGCGGCGCGCTACGAGCTTGTAGGTCTGCTATTTTTGAAAAAATAGAAGAACGACTGACATAGAAACATAGCTTTTTCAGAAAACTGTCAGGATGTATAGAAGAACATTTTTAGAATCTGATCTCAGGTCAGAATGGGTTAGTATATATACCCTAGTAAAGAGGCCTGAGGGACTCCGGCTCCGCTCAGCATACTCATGAGGTTTAAGTGGTCAAAACAAGGAGGGATGAGAACATGTCTGGATTAAGCCGAGTGGTTTACAGTATATATGGTTGAAGTTGAAACCGCACCACGCCCTCAGCTGAGTCATCTAGTGAGAGAGTGGTGACACGCTTTGATCTCGCTTCAAAGCGGGTGCCTATATGGGCGATAGTTCCAAACATTGCTCCTATATGGCTGGAACTATCCCATTGAGATAGAATGAGCACTTCCGCATTCCATTGTTACAACGGGAGTGTCATTACTCTCTTACTAGATTACTCTGGCCCTCAGTAGTTTAGTAGGCTATAGAAGAGCACTGGTTGTATTGTACTGTATATACATACAGAAAGCATTTGCTGCACAATTTCCTACTTAATATTCTCTAGCATTTTCAAAGACATTCTGTTGAGAAATTTTTATTTTTGCATAATAATGTCAGAATGACAGCACAGTGGATATGCTGCTATATGTGCGGCTCACAGTTTTCAAACGGGGTGAAACGTTTGTGGCGTTTTGACGGATCATCAGTGTCGTCACATTAGTGTCATATATACTCATCCATCGTTAACGCTACACTGTGTTAGTACTTACTGTATGTCGCATTTGGTGGATCATCACATTTGTGTCGTACACTTTTACAGTATAGCTCGTCCATCATTAAACCATTCTGAACGGGAACCCATTTTGGTGTCGGCATCGTGTTATGCTTTAGCTATTGAAAAATAGCAGATCTACAAGCTCTTAGCGCGCCACCGAGTGGCGCGCTAAGAGCTTGTAGGTCTGCTTTTTTTGGAAGAATCGAAGAACGACTGACATTTTTAGAATCTGATCTCGGGTCAGAATGGGTTCATCAGACCAGTGTGTGTCCAGTGGAAACCTCGTATGAATCTGATCTCAGGTCAGAATGGGTTAATGCTACACTGTGTCGACAGTACAGTACCTATACTGTATGTCGCATTATAGGGCAGTATGATAAAGCCAGTGGCCCATGAGTTCACTTTTAAGAGGAAATGTAGTTAAGATACAGTAATATGTGGCCTGTGGCCCCTAAGAGTCATCATGACTCATCACAGTTCATTAAAGTTAATAACACATTGCAGTGCAGACAGTCCAGCCCAGTGCCTTATCCCTAAACCTTTTACTATCTTTGATAAACGTTGTTGAATAGTTCAAAATAGCCGACATTTTTAAAATGTTTTTCAAAATAGTAAAAAAACCCCGCAATAAACCGTTATATCGGTACACAGTAAAATCCTCAATCCATGTGTGAATGGGTACTAAAGAACTTGCTGTGTAGGGCAGGCCACTGAGGCCAGTGAAACTTACTATAGGCTACATGTTTTGGCCAGTTAGTTAATACTGCTTTTTATTACTATTTTGCATTTCCCACACCTTTTCAACAGACATTTGGCCGTGAACCCCCATGTGAAAGGATTTTGTGCCTGCAGGGACCCTCATACAAGATTTGTATTGTTAAAACGCTTCATAAATGTCAAGATGACATCTTGTTATTTATCTAGTTATTTTTCAAATAACCAATGCATATATAGGGTTAAAGTGGTTAAACAGATTTCTATATATTAATTTTGCTGGGGACCCCCTGGAACCCCTTAAAGGGCCCCTGGGGTCCTTAGTATATTTAGCAGTGTGATGTTCCCAGACTGCCTTAAAGCAAGCGTTCACAGTTTTTCTCTGGCCGTGACTCCCCAAAAGAATCCTATTTGAACCCCGGACAAGCACTTGGAATTGTAGGTAGGCCTGTTGCATTTAGTTTGACTTGGTTCCACAGATAATGCAGTCGAGACAAATAACCATCTAAGTCCATAATTTATTCTGACCCCTCCCCGAAAAGGTCCATCTGCCCTGACCCCTTATCCATGATTTATATATTATGGATAATTACTATGGACATACATGGTTATGTAAAGGACCCAGGTGAGGTGGTTCGGGGCATCTGGTTAGGATGCCTCTCGGGCGCCTCCCTAGGGAGGTCCTCGACGCACGTCCCACTGGGAGGAGACCCCGGGGCAGACCAAGGACCACGTCCCAATGGGAGGAGACCCCGGGGCAGACCAAGGATCACGTCCCAATGGGAGGAGACCCCGGGGCAGACCAAGGATCACGTCCCAATGGGAGGAGACCCCGGGGCAGACCAAGGATCACGTCCCACTGGGAGGAGACCCCGGGGCAGACCAAGGACCACGTCCCAATGGGAGGAGACCCCGGGGCAGACCAAGGATCACGTCCCACTGGGAGGAGACCCCCGGGGCAGACCAAGGATCACGTCCCACTGGGAGGAGACCCCCGGGGCAGACCAAGGATCACGTCCCACTGGGAGGAGACCCCGGGGCAGACCAAGGATCACGTCCCACTGGGAGGAGACCCCGGGGCAGACCAAGGACCACGTCCCACTGGGAGGAGACCCCGGGGCAGACCAAGGACCACGTCCCACTGGGAGGAGACCCCGGGGCAGACCAAGGCGCAGTTGGAGGAAATACATCGACTCACTGGCCTTGGAACGTCTCGGGATCCCCCCAGGAGGAAGTCACTAATGTTGCTCTGGAGAGGGAAGTCTGGAGCACTCTAGTGGAGCTGTTGCCCCCGCGACACGACTACGGATAAGCGGTGGAAGATGGATGGAGATGGATGGATAAATGGTTATTCGTCTCAATCTCAACTGCTCAATTGTGAAAATAATTTGGTCGTGAAACCAATTTGGTATTAAAACGGTTTTATAAGTCAGTGAATTGTAACTTTATAAATGGACAGATACCCTGTATACCAGGGTTCCACAAGGGGGCAGAGCGCCCCCTTGTGGCCCACGGAAGAATTTCATTTAATTTTTTTGGGGGGGGGGTCCCAGATATAAATGGCATTAAATTGGGGTCAGTAGCCTCTGCATGTCAAACTGGGGGTCCGTTTCAAATGGGGTCTTGCCCTGAACATTAATTTCAGGGCAAGACCTCGACCTCGCGCGTGCCGACTCGGCCCCCAGCCTGGTACCGTAGTCAAAATATGGCCCTTGAGGAAAATTAATTGGGGAACCCTGCTGTATACACTTCTGTCTGTATGTTGCTTTGTTTACCTTCCAATTCAGGCCCCTTTTCCACCTATAGGTTGAACCGGTTATACGTTCTTCCCCCCCCCCCCCCCCCCCCCCCAGTGCCTAATATAATATTGAACCAGTGTTTTTACACTGAAAATGAATTGGTTCAAAACAGTCGATTTGGAACTGGAACCAAAAAAAAAAAAAAGGCCGGCGGTTCCCTCCCTGAAAGCACCAATAAGGTTCCAAGAATCTAGAACGGAAGTTCTTTTGGTCTTTTGGCTCCAAATGACCTTATGGGAAATGAACCACCACTGGCATTTGGGTTTGGAATGTTATGAATCAGACTTTATGTTGGGTTGTGTTACAATGGCCGACCTGTTGAATCAACAGCATATAGGAAGAGAGTATATGCAGGGTTTAGTGTCATCGCCAGAGATTTACAGGCTTGAACCAGCCTAAAAGTATTAGGGGAACAAAAGGAGAATCTTTCTAAATGAACTCAAAATGTCAAGACAATCATTTGAAAAGAATCATGCAAAACCAAAAAAAACCAAAAAATGACATTGCTCATAAAGTTACAAAAGGCTTCAGAGTATTAAAAAAATAACATTAAGCAAGAAAATTAAGACTCATATCTCACTCACTTTAGATCTCTTATTATAGCTACAGTGGTCATTCACAGCGATATTAACAACATAACAGACCATTTCATTCATACGTTCGGTCATTCATTCATTTCTTTATTTAGACGTGTTCAAAATGCTTTTAGTACTGTAGGGCAAAGTGCATCGGTTCCATTCCAACCTTGTTGTCTCTAATGCATTATAGAGTATGAGAGGAGCTACCGCCCGTCAAACTATGAAAAAAAAACAAAAAACATCAACCCTAAAAACAATCACCATGGAAACACATTCAAATGTTAATTATGTACAAATCATTCAATGGTAAAACCTAAACTAAACACGCACACACACACACACACACTCTTGATGTCTAGTATATGCACATTAGTGTGTGATCTATGCGCGTTCACACATTCACAAATACAACCAATTAAACAGAGGAATGTTGTGATGTAGATGCTACTTTCAGCCACTAGGAGGTGGGGTTGAGCTGTGGTGTGGAGCCTACAGAGACTATGGGAGATGTAGTTCTGAAGGGGGAAGGGGTAACCTGCTGTTTTGAGTGTGTACTTCATGTCTTCAGTGACGGTTCCCCTGCAGAAACCAGTTGAAGTTTTAAGGCAGAGTCTGACCGCAAAGGACACCGGAACGCTTCTGGAACCTTCTTCTTGTTGGGTTAGCTAAGCTCTTCTTGCTGCTGCAGTGTTTGTTTTGTTGGTTCATCGATTGGTACATCCAATTCTGAGCTATGGCAGTGCGGTGACAAAAGGACGCCACCCACTGGTCAGCTGGTAAAATTACAACCAGCGAGAGGAGGAGGAGGAGGAGGAGATACAAGGGAAAGAGGAGAGGCCTGAAGAGGAGAACGTAGAAGAGAATATAGCGGAGAGGAGATGACCGGGAGGCGAGGGACGAGGGAGAGAGGAGAAAGGTAGTCCTATAGATATATTCCCAGTCCTGCTGTCTGTGGCTGTCCACTGCTCTCGTCTGTCTAGATGGTAATGGTGTTAGGAGTTGGCATACCCACATGCTGGAACTTCATTAGATAGATTATATGGCATTCAATGTCACAGACAACACATGGAGCTCAACCCACTGATGGATGATGACACTGCACAAACACACTCGCACCAGCCGACAAAATGCACACAGTAGTACATTAGTGAACATTATTATTTATCAACGACACGTTTTAAAGGTTTAAACACAAATCAGCTATTGCAAAGCGAATTCATAACGTAATGTGTGGAATTAATTAATGTGGCCGCAGCAATACCAATGGCTGCAGCCTGTTATGCCAATTGTGATCCATGTAAGTTAATAAGTTAATTGACTACCAGTGTTCAACCCATTCTGAACGGGAACCCATTTTCGGCATCATGTTATGCTTTAGCTATTGAAAAATAGCAGTTCTACAAGCTCATATCGCGCCACCGAGTGGCGCGATACGAGCTTGTAGGTCTGCTATTTTTGAAAAATCGAAGAGCGACTGACATTTCTAGAATCTGATCTCAGGTCAGAATGGGTTAATCAGACCAGTGTGTGTCCAGTGGAAACCTCGTATGAATCTGATCTCAGGTCAGAATGGTTTAATTATGGCCCTTTAGAGTTTGAAGGGTGGAGTCTAAAAAGGGTACCAGGGCCAGGTCAAGGTCTCTAACCGACCTGTAATGTGTTTAGTTTCTTCATCGTGTTCTCCCAGGCTGATTTAACCCATTCTGACCCGAGATCAGATTCATACGAGGTTTCCACTGGACACACACTGGTTCTGATGAACCCATTCTGACCTGAGATCAGATTCTAAAAATGTCAGTCGTTTTTTTTTGATTTTTCAAAAATAGCAGACCTACAAGCTCGTAGCGCGCCACTCGGTGGCGCGCTACGAGCTTGTAGATCTGCTATTTTTCAATAGCTAAAGCATAACATGATGCTAACACCAAAATGGGTGCCCGGTTAGAATCAAAGTTTGGCCTCCTTGTCCGTCTTTGGGTTTTAACCAGTTTTACTCCTGACTTTGTGAACCTACTACACACACACACACACACACACACACACACACACACACACACACACACACACACACACACACACACACACACACACACACACACACACACACACACACACACACACACACACACACACACACACACACACACACACACACACACACACACACACACACACACACAGCGGGTCCTTGGGTGTCACTGTCAAAGATGAAGTGTAATGAAACAGGGTCACAATTAGGACACGTTTAGAAGGCGCTACGGTCATGCTGGAGGTACAGTATGTAGGTACAGCATGTACAGTAGGTGACACATTAGAGCAGGCATGAGGTGCAGAGTGGCGCAGGCAGGCAGGCAGGCAGGCAGACAGACATCACCAACAGAGCACAGAGGATGGAATATTATCTAACCGTTGTTAGTGGTAGTTTAATTAAATAACATGCCGCCAGACAAGCAGCGTCATATCAACCTCAAAGGCATGCCCTGGCATTTTAGTCAGCAAGTCTGTCTTCAACAGGCACTTTGTCACAAGGGTAAAGAAATACCATGTTTGTACTTCAATTAACTGAAGAAAAAATAATAAGCCATGTTAGGGCACGGTCACACCGCACTTTTATTCTACCTATGAGGGCCGACCGATTCTGCTACTGCATTTCAACGGGAATAGAGTGTTATGGTCATGAAGTGTGGGTCATGACTGAAAGAATAAGGTTGCGAATACAAGCGGCCAAAATGAGTTTTCTTCGACGGGTGGCTGGCATCTCCCTTAGAGATATAGGGTGAGAAGTTCAGTCACGCGAGAGAGACTCGGAGTAGAACCGCTGCTCCTTCGCCTGGAAAGGAGCCAGCTGAGGTGGTTCGGGGCATCTGGTTAGGATGCCTCTCGGGCGCCTCCCTAGGGAGGTCCTCGACGCACGTCCCACTGGGAGGAGACCCTGGGGCAGACCAAGGACCACGTCCAACTGGGAGGAGACCCCGGGGCAGACCAAGGCACAGTTGGAGGAAACACATCGACTCACTGGCCTTGGAACGTCTCGGGATCCCCCCAGGAGGAAGTCACTAATGTTGCTCTGGAGAGGGAAGTCTGGAGCTCTCTGGTGGAGCTGTTGCCCCCGCGACCCGACTACGGATAAGCGGTTGAAGATGGATGGATGGATAGAGCGTTTTCTTTTTTTTTGGCAGAAATCCTCAAATGTCAGCAAGCCGCTCCATTCCCATTGAAATGCATTGGCAGAGTCCTCCCTCATAGGTATAATAAAAGTGCAGTGTGACCGTGCCCCTTATCATACCTTGTTGAAACCCATGCTGGCTCCAAACTGCAAGTTGACATGCTACTTTCTAAGTGTGTGGTAACCACTGGTTAAAATGAGGAACGGTTACATGGCTATTGAATGTTTTTCAAGGCAGCTAAAGTGGCTAAAGACAAACAGGTACTGGTTTTACACACAATCTGACAAGACGCCTGTCGAAGATATAAAAAAAAAAGACCACGGCATACCTTCATCAAGGAAATGGACGACATTGATTGAATGAATGAATGAATGAAGCAGGGGGGGGCGTTGCACCTGTCTTTATACTGCTATAAAACTAATGCTGTTAAAGCCATCACGGATAGGACGACCTGACCTGCCTTTTACAAGACGGCCGGTCCTGCTTACAGCCTATCACGGACGACCTGACCTGCCTTTTATAAGTTTTATAAGTCCTGCACCAAGAGGGAAATGTTACAGTACTAATGCAGGGTTATTGTAGGGTCTGACTTCTAAAATGGCTACCGTCGTCTTTCCTGTTCCAAAATGTGTATTGACATCAGTGCCTGTTTTTAGCAATAAACCTGTTCTGCTCTCTTCCGCATACATTATGCGTGACCGAGCCCTTATGGGGGTCCATGTCCTCTGGCCATTGGATGTATGAGCATGCAGACATGCAACCTGGCTCCAAGCTGGCCTCTCTCTCTCTGTCTAGCCATTAACCCCCCTCTCTGTCTCTCTCTCTCTCTCCCCCTCGGTTTCTTTCTCTCCCCCCCTTCTCTCCTCCCCTCTCTGTCAGGCACACACACCCCTATCTCCACCACCACCAATCAGCAATCAGCGTGAGCCCCTCCACCAGCCACAATCAGCCTGGCCACCCTGCAGCCCTCAGGAACCTGCAGTCACATGGGAGAAAGACAGTGTTACCGTCGATAGCGCACACAGTCGCACACGCACACACACACACACACACACTCACACTATATGTGCTCATTGTCTGCTCATGCACGCACGTGCACACTCACTCACACACACACACACACACACACACAATCAAATGCATATGCATACTCTACAGAGCATACACACAGGCGCCAGCGTAAGGCGTGTGTATAACGTGACCGGAGAACAGTCGCAGAACACCGCCATATCCTAAGAAGAAGATTTACTGGAACACATTACCAGAGATGGAAGGATGTAATATTTGTATTGTACAGAGGTATACTGTCTCCAAGTAGCGCTGTCGTCAAAACACATAATCACATCATGCATGTACAGTACAGACAAGTCACTTTCAGCTCACCTTTAATGTCACTGGAATGTAATGTAAGAAATATAAAATAAAAAAAACCCTGTAAAATATGAATGAATACATGTGGAACGTTCTCTGCATTGGGGTGGCTCTATGTTTGAAAATGCACTAGGGTGAATGCCTATAGGTCCAGGCCCGGCCCTGGAGCGAACCCAATCGGAAACCGCTCCGGCCATGGCTCATAATTAATAACCAAACTGTACGCATGCATGGATCAAAGGGTGAAACACAAACAGTCACAGAACTCGTACGGGTATATAGAGCACCCGAGTCCTGACGTCACTCGCTCGTCACCCGGTTTCCAACGGGTTCGCGGAAACCTTTTCTCTACGGAGAGTAACGTTGGGTTAAAATCGTCTCGTATAAGAAGTTGTGGTCCAAAAAATACAGCAAACTGTCTCGGCGATATTTGTCGGGGGGGTGTCTCTGTATCGTTTAACCCATTCTGACCTGAGATCAGATTCATACGAGGTTTCCGCCGGACACACACTGGTCTGACGAACCCATTCTGACCTGAGATCAGATTCTAGAAATGTCAGTCGCTCTTCGATTTTTCAAAAAATAGCAGACCTACAAGCTCGTATCGCGCCACTCGGTGGCGCGATATGAGCTTGTAGATCTGCTATTTTTAAATAGCTAAAGCATGACATGATGCCGACACCAAAATGGGTGCCCGCCCGGTCAGAATGGGTTAAGACAGTCAGTCACTCATAGTTGATACCGGTCTGTTTTAGTGAAAACCTTACTAATTTTAGTGTTTTTTTCTCAGTCAGTCGACTCTTCATATCCATACGAGTGAAACTGACGGGGCTATCTGTTTATTTTTCAAACGCAGTTCTTATATGAGGCGATCTAAAGATCCCCCTGTGGGGATTATAACACAAATAAATAAATACACAAACCCGTGGACCTCTACTAGCGATATTGACGTCAGACTTCAGTGCTCTATGACTGCATGATAACAGACATGGTGCTCTGGACAGTATACAGTATATATTACAGTATACAGCAGACATTTAGGCAGCGGTCAAACGCCCACCAGATTTATGGAACTGCTTTTATACAAATGTACAGTTCTACTTAAAACTATGTGCTTAAGTTGTCGAGATTTAATTGCGATATTAATTTAACTTAAGCGAACAACGGGGCTCTCAGCCCCTGGGTCAACTAAATAAAATCCTATTGGTATATATTTTATAGACTATATTCCTGCATTCATTTATACTTTGCCGTACTACACCTCAGCTATAACCTGACCTACTGGCGTTACGTACGACTGGAACACTGTTTTAGCATGTTGTTATTGGAAGATACACCTTTCATCCTGCTCTTCTCAAATAGAATGGGAGGGTTTAATAATTTAATCTGATCAAAATTAACAAGTGTTGTTCTACATTTAGTGAATAACAGGAATAACACAGGTACACGAGTGTGTACACACACACACACACACACACACACACACACACACACACACACACACACACACACACACACACACACGTGTCTTAGGTTCCATCTCTACATTGATCCGATGAGCTTAACACCAGGGAGTCTAACATATCTCCCACACAAAAGAAACAAACGCTTAAAAAAAAGAAGAAAAAAAACGACATAATTTGACACAAGAAAAGAGAGTAAAAACAACACACTGCTGTTGAAACATTAAATAAAATATTCTAAAAATGTCTTGATCGATAAGATAGGAGGTGTAGCTTTTATACAAGCAGCTCCAACCAGCACAGCGGGAATGTCTCTTTCCCGCGTGTGCGCGCGCACACACACACACACACACACACACACACACACACACACTCGCGCGCACACACTCACACACACACACACACACACACACCCCTCCCTCATAAGAGATACAAAGTCATTCAAACACTGTCAAGAGAGTGGTTGTCGTCGTTCTGGTTGTCCGTGTGCTCACACACACACACACACACACACACACACACACTCGGGTGCACACACACACACACACACACACACACACACACACACACACACACACACACACAGAGAATACCCGTTCCACAGAGAGGAAGAGGGGTGAGAACAAAGGGATGCGGGTTGGATAGTTAAGACCTATTCATACTCCAGGTTTAGGTGACGAGGTGGTGACCATCGACGCGGTGGTGACCATCGACACGGTGGTCACCTGGTCGCCTGAAACTGGAATATGAATAGGCCTTTAGTTGGAACCAGCGTGCGTGCACAGACATTGAGAGGGGCAGGTGCTCAAGTGAAAAAAAAAGGGCACCCTGTGCAGCGCGTGGAAACCGGCCCGGTTGCCTCAATAGTGTGAGATTTATAGATTTTGGGGCATAAATAATATATTAGAAGCGCTTTTTTTTCCCTCCATCAATAATTGATCAATGTCACCATGGTCCACATACTGTACACTGTACAGAAAAAAGAAGCACCCCCTAGTGTCTATCTGTGCCCGCCACTGGCTGGAACAATGGAGCGATGATAGGAGGATGGAGGAAAAGAATGGGGGTGGGGTAGAATGTCCATGCAGTTATCCGGGCGCTGTATCTCCCCTTCCGTCCAGTGTTGAACTGGACACAGGAAGGTGGAAAGAGACGGACAGACAGACAGACAGACAGTAGCTTCAGCTGTACAGTAGGTCTGACAGTACAGTAGGTGTGTGTGTGTGTGCGGTGGGTGCAGTAGCTTCATTCAGATGTAGGTGACGGCACCTTTGCTGTTCTTCTCCATGGTGATCTCTACGTAGGAGGAGGGGACGTAGCCCTCCTGTCCGCCCTGCTTCCTGGCCCGGGTCCAGCCGTCCCCCTTGTCCTCCTCGATGATGTACAGCACCTGAGTTTGGTTACACGGATACACAGATTGGTTACTCAAGCTCGATGATAAAAGGGGGGGGGGCGTCACGCAACGCACAGGCCTGTCACAATTATTTATTACATAATCACATTATTTGAGATCTCAAATAATTGCGATTGTGTAATGAATAGTTGTGACAGGCCTGTGCGCGCGTGTGTGCGTGGCATGTTGAAAGATGTCCACATTTTAAAATATCTTAAAAAAATAGCAGATCTACAAGCTTGTAGATCGACTATGTCCGCGGTTCTTTGGAAAGAAAAATATATATTATTCGAGTATAGTAAGTAAGTAAGTATGTGTCAATGATTTATTTGTATATTTCTTTGTCACATCTGCCCTGTGCAATGTGTGATTGCAAAGCCTTAAAAGGCAAACAGAAATACAAACTGTAACCAAATAGACTGTCCTGTACACTCTGTACAAGATTTATAGAGGCTTCTTGAAATGAACCCATTTTGACCGGAGATCAGATTCTAAAAATGTCTTCTACATCCTGACAGTTTACTGAAAAAGCTATGTATCTGTATGTCAGTCGTTCTTCGATTTTTCAAAAATAGCAGACGTACAAGCTTGTATGAGCTTGTAGATCTGCTATTTTTCAATAGCTAAAGCATAACTATTACATAATGCTAACACCAAAAGGGGTTCCCGCCCCAAAATGGGTTAAAGAAAGCTTTGAGGTCTACTGTGGTACAGTACATGGAGCAGAGAGCTTACATTGCAATCATTGGTAAGCTACTGTATGAAGGAAGTAAGGGAAAAGGCCCAATTTCCTTCCAATATGGCTGCTGTGAGCCTATTGCCCACACTCTCCCCCGGGAGCTACACAATAAATAAACACTAAAGGATTGGGCTACGTACTTTGTCCAAGTCAACTTTAGTATTGTATGAGGTCAACAACACGTGTCTGTATGTACTGTAACTACATTGTTGGGGGGGAATGATAAATAAGAGGAGAATTAAAAGAGATGTTAAAAGACAGTCACCTCGTCCTCTGCCATCACCAGCGTCCCCTCGTTCTGACCTGGAAACCAGTGAAACCACAGAGTATGTGTTATTAAAACAATACACAGTATTTATGACACCTCAGCATACTCCTTTAGAAACCACAGTCCACGTGTTATTAGAACAATAACACAGTATTTACGACACTCAGCATACTCCTTTAGGAACCACAGTCCACGTGTTATTAGAACAATACACAGTATTTACGACACTCAGCGGAAATGAACTGCGGTGAGAACAAAATGCTGAGAAACCAAACCGACGCATTCCACTGCCTGGTGTTCATCTTGGCTCGAGGTTCGAGGCTCAGCGGGAGACGAAAACAAACAGCGGAGATCCAGGTGACAAAATTGGAGTCAAACGTTCCATCACTCGTCACAATAAAACAATGTTGTCCATAGAGAACTTTGGTTTGGTTTCATCTTGCCAAATCTTTTATTTTATTTTGAAGCTTCACTGTATGCTTGATGCTGGGTTGTAATAATGTCTCTGTCGGGTGGAATCCTCATGATGTCCAAAACAGTTACTTTTTAGGATTCAAATTGAACCCATTCTGACCTGAGATCAGATTCATACGAGGTTTCCGCCGGACACACACTGGTCTGATGAACCCATTCTGACCTGAGATCAGATTCTAAAAAATGTCAGTCGCTCTTCGATTTAAAAAAAAATAGCAGACCTACAAGCTCGTATCGCGCCACTCGGTGGCGCGATAGGAGCTTGTAGATCTGCTATTTTTAAATAGCTAAAGCACGACATGATGCCGACACCAAAATGGGTGCCCGGGTCAGAATGGGTTAAAAGCAGCAGATCTACAAGCTCAAGAAAGTGTCGCTTTGGCGCCACGTTGAGAGCTTGTGGATCCGCTTCGTTTGATGCTTTTAGTCTGACGCTGTAGTATGATCAAGTAGGGACATTAATTTACAAAAATAAGAAGAAAAAAAGTTATGGAGAATAAGGAGATAAGAGGTTTATGCTCCGTTTTTTCGCCCCCCGTTTTTTCCAGCGACAACATTGTGTCTGTCCACTACAGAGCTACAGAGGAGTCCCCCGTACCGTCGAAGGAGTACAGCGCCTTGCAGTGTCCGATGACAGGAAGAGGCTCGTCTTCGTCGAACTCGTCGTCAAACTCGTGCGGGTCGGCTGGGGGTGGTCCGTGCTGCGGTGGGGCATGGTGCTCCCGACTGGTGTCGTCTGTGTAGCTCCCCTCGGGACTGGAGAGAGAGAGAGGGTCACGTTAATCTGTGTAACTGCCCTCGGGACTGGAGAGAGAGAGGGTCACGTTAATCTGTGGAACTGCCCTCGGGACTGGAGAGAGAGAGGGTCACGTTAATCTGTGGAACTGCCCTCGGGACTGGAGAGAGAGAGGGTCACGTTAATCTGTGGAACTGCCCTCGGGACTGGAGAGAGAGAGGGTCACGTTAATCTGTGGAACTGCCCTCGGGACTGGAGAGAGAGAGGGTCACGTTAATCTGTGGAACTGCCCTCGGGACTGGAGAGAGAGAGGGTCACGTTAATCTGTGGAACTGCCCTCGGGACTGGAGAGAGAGAGAGGGTCACGTTAATCTGTGGAACTGCCCTCGGGACTGGAGAGAGAGAGGGTCACGTTAATCTGTGGAACTGCCCTCGGGACTGGAGAGAGAGAGGGTCACGTTAATCTGTGGAACTGCCCTCGGGACTGGAGAGAGAGAGGGTCACGTTAATCTGTGGAACTGCCCTCGGGACTGGAGAGAGAGAGAGGGTCACGTTAATCTGTGGAACTGCCCTCGGGACTGGAGAGAGAGAGGGTCACGTTAATCTGTGGAACTGCCCTCGGGACTGGAGAGAGAGAGAGGGTCACGTTAATCTGTGGAACTGCCCTCGGGACTGGAGAGAGAGAGGGTCACGTTAATCTGTGGAACTGCCCTCGGGACTGGAGAGAGAGAGAGGGTCACGTTAATCTGTGTAACTGCCCTCGGGACTGGAGAGAGAGAGAGGGTCACGTTAATCTGTGTAGCTGCCCTCGGGACTGGAGAGAGAGAGAGGGTCACGTTAATCTGTGTAACTGCCCTCGGGACTGGAGAGAGAGAGGGTCACGTTAATCTGTGTAGCTCCCCTCGGGACTGGAGAGAGAGAGAGGGTCACGTTAATCTGTGTAGCTCCCCTCGGGACTGGAGAGAGAGAGAGGGTCACGTTAATCTGTGTAACTGCCCTCGGGACTGGAGAGAGAGAGAGGGTCACGTTAATCTGTGTAACTGCCCTCGGGACTGGAGTCGAGGGTCACGTTAATCTGTGTAGCTGCCCTCGGGACTGGAGAGAGAGAGAGGGTCACGTTAATCTGTGTAACTGCCCTCGGGACTGGAGAGAGAGAGAGGGTCACGTTAATCTGTGTAACTGCCCTCGGGACTGGAGAGAGAGAGGGTCACGTTGATTGATTGATTGATTGAAATCTTTATTAACAGTTTGTAGAATTTACAGTACATTTTAAGCACAAACTCAATACAAAGACTGTCAACTGTGAGTGGACGACCCAATTAAGCATTACACTTGTTTACAACAGGGTCCACATTGTTCAATTCATCAAAACATTTAAAGACATACAAACATTTAGAGACATACAAATAGACATTTCTCTGTAGGTAAAGAACAGAACAGGAATTCATCATATGGGAAGCAAAAAAGGGAAAAGATACAATATACAGTGAGGGAAAATGGGGTGGGGGGGATTCAGATTTTACAGAGGCCAGTTTCGAATTGCAGCCATCCGTAGGTGCCCTTTGAGAGCGGTTTTGAAGGAGTCAAGGGATTCACATGTCTTAATGACTGTTGGTAGGGCGTTCCACATTTTGGTGGCATAGGAGCGAAAAGAATTTAGTCCCTTGTTTGTGCCGAATCTGGGTTGAACATGGTTTGTTGCACTCCCTCTGGTGTTGTGGGTGTGGACTTCGTTTACATTAAGGAAGTATTTAGACAGGTACATGGGTATCTTGGTGGTGTATCGAATCTTGTGGACCAGACCCATTGCAAGATGCTGTACTCTGTCGTCGACCCTAAGCCATCCCAGCCTGTCAAAGTGGGCAGGGGTGAGGTGGGTTCGGGGGGTGAGGCCAAGTAGGAGCCTGACCAGTTTGTTTTGAGAGGTCTGGAGCCTTGTTTTGAGGGCCTTTGAGGTGCTGTGGTACCAAGAGGTGGATGCATAGTCAAAGAAACCTTGTACGAGGGCTCCTGTTAAGGTCTTCAAGGTGTTTTTGCTGACCAGTGAGGAGATCCTGTAAAGGAATCTTGTTCTTTGATTGACTTTTTTGATTACGTTGGTGGCCATTTTATCACCGGAAAGATTGGCCTCCAGGATGGAACCTAGGTAGGTAATTTGATCTTTTCGTGTGATAATATTGTCACCCACTCTAACCAAGAAGCCATCTGCCTTGCTGAGTTTACTATTTGATCCGAAGAGGATGGATTCAGTTTTTCCCAGGTGTAAGGATAGTTTGTTATCAGCGAGCCAGGTGCAGATTCTACCGAGTTCAGAGCTGAGGGTCTTTTCAACCTGCAGTTTGTTCCTGTCCGAGACCAGCAGTGCTGAGTCATCTGCGAACAGGAACAAGTTGCAGTCACAAGCTGAAGTCATGTCGTTAACATAAATTAGGAACAGTAAAGGCCCTAGTATGCTTCCTTGTGGGACGCCACAGCTCACTGGGAGGGGAGGGGACAGTGTTCCGTTCACCTCCACCATCTGTTCTCTCCCCTCCAGGTAGGATTGCATCCAGCTCACTGATGTACTATCAAAACCAATAGCTTTAAGCTTGTTAACCAGTATGGAGTGGTTCACGGTGTCAAAAGCCTTTTGGAGGTCCAGCATGACCATGCCGCAGTATTTTCCAGCATCCACCTCGTGTTTGATGTGGTCGCTCAAATAGAGGAGGCATGTGTCAGTGGAGTGGGATGTTCTGAAACCAGATTGGAACTCGTACAGCAATTTATTAGTGGCAAGATACTTTTCAACCTGTTCATAGACTATTTTTTCCATCACTTTCGAGATGGAGCTTAGAATAGAAATAGGGCGGTAGTTGCCGGGTTCTAATTTACTCCCTTTTTTGTACAAGGGGGTTACTTTGGCCAGTTTAAAATCTTGGGGGACCTGTCCCTGTTTGATGGAGAGGTTAACTATGTGGGTGATGACTGGAGCTATGGAAAAGGCTGAGTCTCTGAGAAATTTGGAGGGAATATTGTCATGGCCAGTGGCCTTGTGGGGTTGGAGGGCACTCAGTTTTTTAAGTACCTCCTCGGTTGTTACCATTGCCATTTTAAAATCATCTTTACAAACACCAAGGTTTTTGTAGAAGGCTTTGATGTGCTCTACACCAAAACGCCCAGAGTGGGAGGGCAGTTTGCTAACCAGCTTTGTTGCAATGTTTGTAAAGAAGATGTTCAAGTGGTTGGCTACATCGAGTTTGTCAGTGATGAGGGTGTTATTCGATTTGATGTTTATGTTGGTAAACCTGGTTTTTAGTTTCCGACCACAGCCTAGTTGGTTGTTTAGTAACTTCCATAGCTCCCGAGGATTGTTTTTGATTTCCTCGGCTTTATCATCTGTGTAACTGCCCTCGGGACTGGAGAGAGAGAGGGGGTCACGTTAATCTGTGTAACTGCCCTCGGGACTGGAGAATGAGAGAGAGGGTCACGTTAATCTGTGTAGCTCCCCTCGGGACTGGAGAATGAGAGAGAGGGTCACGTTAATCTGTGTAGCTCCCCTCGGGACTGGAGAGAGAGAGAGGGTCACGTTAATCTGTGTAGCTCCCCTCGGGACTGGAGAGAGAGAGAGGGTCACGTTAATCTGTGTAACTGCCCTCGGGACTGGAGAGAGAGAGAGGGTCACGTTAATCTGTGTAGCTCCCCTCGGGACTGGAGAGAGAGAGAGGGTCACGTTAATCTGTGTAACTGCCCTCGGGACTGGAGAGAGAGAGAGGGTCACGTTAATCTGTGTAACTGCCCTCGGGACTGGAGAGAGAGAGAGGGTCACGTTAATCTGTGTAACTGCCCTCGGGACTGGAGAGAGAGAGGGTCACGTTAATCTGTGTAACTGCCCTCGGGACTGGAGAGAGAGAGGGTCACGTTAATCTGTGTAACTCCCCTCGGGACTGGAGAGAGAGAGAGGGTCACGTTAATCTGTGTAACTGCCCTCGGGACTGGAGAGAGAGAGCGTCACGTTAATCTGTGTAACTGCCCTCGGGACTGGAGAGAGAGAGGGTCACGTTAATCTGTGTAACTGCCCTCGGGACTGGAGAGAGAGAGAGAGGGTCACGTTAATCTGTGTAGCTCCCCTCGGGACTGGAGAGAGAGAGGGTCACGTTAATCTGTGTAACTGCCCTCGGGACTGGAGAGAGAGAGGGTCACGTTAATCTGTGTAACTGCCCTCGGGACTGGAGAGAGAGAGAGGGTCACGTTAATCTGTGTAACTGCCCTCGGGACTGGAGAGAGAGAGAGGGTCACGTTAATCTGTGTAACTGCCCTCGGGACTGGAGAGAGAGAGGGCCACGTTAATCTGTGTAACTGCCCTCGGGACTGGAGAGAGAGAGGGGGTCACGTTAATCTGTGTAACTGCCCTCGGGACTGGAGAGAGAGAGAGGGTCACGTTAATCTGTGTAACTGCCCTCGGGACTGGAGAGAGAGAGAGGGTCACGTTAATCTGTGTAACTGCCCTCGGGACTGGAGAGAGAGAGAGGGTCACGTTAATCTGTGTAACTGCCCTCGGGACTGGAGAGAGAGAGAGGGTCACGTTAATCTGTGTAACTGCCCTCGGGACTGGAGAGAGAGAGAGGGTCACGTTAATCTGTGTAACTGCCCTCGGGACTGGAGAGAGAGAGGGTCACGTTAATCTGTGTAACTGCCCTCGGGACTGGAGAGAGAGAGGGTCACGTTAATCTGTGTAACTGCCCTCGGGACTGGAGAGAGAGAGGGTCACGTTAATCTGTGTAACTGCCCTCGGGACTGGAGAGAGAGAGGGTCACGTTAATCTGTGTAACTGCCCTCGGGACTGGAGAGAGAGAGAGAGAGGGTAACGTTAATCTGTGTAACTGCCCTCGGGACTGGAGAGAGAGAGAGAGAGGGTAACGTTAATCTGTGTAACTGCCCTCGGGACTGGAGAGAGAGAGAGAGAGGGTAACGTTAATCTGTGTAACTGCCCTCAGGACTGGAGAATGAGAGAGAGGGTAACGTTAATCTGTGTAACTGCCCTTGGGACTGGAGAGAGAGAGAGAGAGAGAGGGTAACGTTAATCTGTGTAACTGCCCTCAGGACTGGAGAATGAGAGAGAGGGTAACGTTAATCTGTGTAACTGCCCTCAGGACTGGAGAGAGAGAGAGAGGGTAACGTTAATCTGTGTAACTGCCCTCAGGACTGGAGAATGAGAGAGAGAGGGTAACGTTAATCTGTGTAACTTCCCTCGGAATTTAGGAATGAGGGGGCAATTAGGGGTTCAGTTGTTGTGGGAAATATGAAGACTCAAATCGATATTATGGTTCCATGCTAGTCTGTCTGGTCGTGTCTGTGAGCAGCGACACCTTGGCCTGAAAGCCTGTCTTAACCCAATCAAGCTGTATGTAAAAGACAATGTCACACCTATTGTCTGTTATGAGACCCTGCTGGGCCTGAATAGGTATCACTAGGTAGTTCCTGTCTCACTCTACCTCTGAGCCACTGCCGCCCGCTATGTATGTAGTTATACATGTCATAAATCAGAAACAGTTTTATGAATGGACCGTGTGTGTGTGTGTGTGTGTGTATGCGTGTGTGTGTGTGTGTACCTCTCTCTGCCTTGAGGGGTGTGTTGGTGGTTGTCTGCACTGTGTCTTCTGTCTCCTCTAGAGCTCTGCTTTCCCTCTACCTCCGATAGCCAGGACTGAGGAGGGAAAGGACAGACGGAGATGCAAACACTGTACTGCAAAAACACACAACGACCGACGGAGTAGCTGGACGCACGGCGCCATCAGGGCCAACAAGAGCCCATCAGTGACTGGACGCACGGCGCCATCAGGCCCAACAAGAGCCCATCAGGACCTATAAAATGTCTGTCAGAAAGTGAGCGCCAGCTGTAAGCTAAACATGTGACAATATATTTGGCCACTGTGCCAATGATATAGCGTAATGGGCGTAATAATTGTATACATACAATAAATGCTAGTGATTGTGTGACCAGACGCAGTTGTGTTTCATATTGTGTACAGTATGCCTACTGTGTTGTTGTTGTTTTTGGAAGTTCAATTTGTTCAATGTTTTTTATCTACATATATATATATATATTAATGTTTTTTTGTGGCTTTCGCCTTTATTTTATATGTTTTATGGGGAGAGAGATGGGGGGGGGGGGGGATGAATGACACGCGGTAAAGGCCGTCAGGATCGGGAGTCGAACCCGCCAAGGTTACCAGCCAAAGGTGCCTGGACCGCTGAGCCACGGCCCAGGCCTTATCTACATATTATTGATGAGTATCTTGGTTTGACAGTGTGTGTGTCATCTTGGTAGGCTGGCTAATGCCATTTTATGCCCGCTTTGGTTGAACCCATTCTGAACGGGAACCCATTTTGGTGTCGGCATCATGTCATGCTTTAGCTATTGAAAAATAGCAGATCTACAAGCTCATAGCGCGCCACCGAGTGGCGCGCTACGAGCTTGTAGGTCTGCTATTTTTGAAGAACAACTGACATTTTTAGAATCTGATCTCAGGTCAGAATGGGTTCATCAGACCAGTGTGTGTCCAGTGGAAACCTCGTTATGAATCTGATCTCAGGTCAGAATGGATTAACCAGACAGTGGTTGAGGTTTGAAGCCAGGGAGGGCAGGATGTTCATTTGCCACATCAGCTGTTGTTCCGTGTGGTGCTAATCCAAGGCTGGTCAGTGATTGGTGCTAAACCAAGGCTGGTCAGTGATTGGTGCTAAACCAAGGCTGGTCAGTGATTGGTGCTAAACCAAGACTGGTCAGTGATTGGTGCTAAACCAAGGCTGGTCAGTGATTGGTGCTAATCCAAGGCTGGTCAGTGATTGCAGGACGGTAGTTGCCTAATCACAAGAACATAGATCATAAGGCGCATGTGTGCGTGTGCGTCTTAGAGTATATATTTATAGAGACGGCACCCAGAGGAAACCCTGAGGCGAAATGGACATAAGTGGCCGGATTTGTCATTGCAGCTCGAGCCAGCGCTGCTCCGTTGACTATCATTGCGCACGTTCATGTGATTGGGGCCATGACACGTGAACGAATGTTTCATACGTGAACGACGCGCACAAACGGCACAATGATAGTCAACGGCACAGCGCGTTCATGTGTTTGGGGGCAAATCCATCCCAGAATGCACTCTGTTCCTACCAGGAAGGAGGAGCGAATCCGCCTCATGCGCTTTTGAGCAACTCAATGCAAGTGGATGGGAGGAGAACTGGGGTGTCTTCTCTATAGATATATATACTCTATGGTGTGCATGTACCTTATGTTGGCTATGTTGGGGGGTGGAGGGTGTGGGGGATAAGATATGAATGTGGCTCTTGATTCCAACACAATGTTTAACCCTTTCTGACCTGAGATCAGATTCATACGAGGTTTCCACTGGACACACACTGGTCTGATTAACCCATTCTGACCTGAGATCAGATTATAAAAATGTCAGTCGTTCTTCGATTTTTCAAAAATAGCAGACCTACAAGCTCGTAGCGCGCCACTCGGTGGCGCGCTATGAGCTTGTAGATCTGCTATTTTTCAATAGCTAAAGCATAACATAGTGCTAACACCAAAATGGGTTCCCGTTCAGAATGGTATAACCGAGGAGGAATATACGGTAAATATTGCAATTGACAATAACGTTTTTTGTTTGTTTGCTTGTTTTTTGTTTTTATGTTGATGTGGCATGATGAGAAAATGTAATGCATGTACATGTATTCATATAATAATAATAATAATAATAAGCCAAGATGTATTTATAATATCCTGCTTTTGCAAGATCAGTTTCGTTCCTGTAATGCCAGTAGAAGACATTTCCATGTGCATTTGAATATAAAAGAGACAGGAAGCTAAAGAGAATGAGGGAGAGGCAGACTGACATAGCGTGTTTGCCAGCATGTTATTGTTGTTGTAAGCAATGGGCTCTGCTCTGCTCTGCAGCCCACATACCACTCATGCTGGATTTTGGAAAACGGCCTCCTGTGCCTCTCAAGTCTTTGACTTAACGCATGTTGCGTACGACAAAGTACCTGTGACCAAAAAACACACGACTGTCCCAGCCACTGACGCTCTGATACGGTTAATATCATCTGTATTTGTAGTTACTGCAGTTGTCCAGCAGGGGGCTCCAAACCTGCACGTTCCATCAAAAGACCATGAGCACCAAGTCAGACTCGGGTTGGGGGTACAAACGGAGGTCAAGATAATACTTCTCAATTATCAGGTTAACTGGCAGAAGAAAAAGGGGGCTTGTTGTAAACCTCCCTGTAATTCGTCCGTCCGTCCTCCCCTTTGTGTTTTAGATTGCGATGCATGGTAGAATGGAATGGTTTCCTGGTGAATGGTAAGTGAATTGTGAGGGCAGGCAGTGCTGCTATAATGCCTACCTCGTTCTTGTGTATCTCAGAGCGGAGCTTCTCCATGTTACACATGGTCTCTGATATTTTAGGCTGCAGGCTGCTGGGGTCTCCCATCTGGGGGTTCTTCTCGTAGACGTCCTTCATCTTGTTCAGGGCATCTCTGACACACGCACGCACGCACGCACACGCATACACACAGACACACACACACGAGCGCACGCAGACACACACACACACACACACACACGCACACAAATGTGACTGCAGGGTATTTTTTTTGTAGGCCACGTTGTCCTTCAAACGCTGCACCAAATGGTTTCAGTGAGCCTGACCTCTTTCTATAGAGCCCTTCACTGAGGAGTGCTGCCTGATGGGAGGCTGGCATTACACAGAGTAGTGGAAGTAAGTGCCCAAATAAATAGCCCAAAATGGCCCAAATTGCAAGCGGTACAGGTTGCCAAAAATGTAAATTTAAATTTCCACTTTAGATAATTATGACTGATTGCCATTCCCCCCCCCCATGTTTTTTATTGTAACCTTGTCCTTTGATATTTTCAAACCAAAAACAAGCTTGTAGGTCTGCTATTTTTGAAACTTTTCGTGAAAATGTGGCACAAATCTTTGAATATTTCAGATTTCTTTTTACTAAAATATTGGCTTCTGGGGGGGGGGGGGGGTCCCTGAAACTACATATTTTGAGATGGGGGGGTCCGTGGCCCAATAGAGATAATTCTGGGGGTCCTTGACATGAAAAAGGTTGAGCACCGCTGACATAGAAACATAGGTTTTTCAGAAATATCATAGGATTTAGAAGCCTTTTTTTTTTAATCGACCTCAGTCCAGAATGGGTTAAAGCCAGTACTGCAGGCAGTTATACGTTTATCCCATTCTGACCGGGCACCCATTTTGGTGTTAGCATCATGTCGTGCTTTAGCTATTGAAAAATAGCAGATCTACAAGCTCATATCGCGCCACCGAGTGGCGCGATAAGAGCTTGTAGGTCTGCTATTTTTGAAAAATCGAACGACTGACATAGAAGCATAGCTTTATCAGAAAACTGTCAGGATGTGGAAGACGTTTATAGAATCTGATCTCAGGTCAGAATGGGTAAGGGTTATAGGACTCTATAAACTCCTTTTAACGGAGGAAACGTCCTACCTCTGGTCCACCTCCTTCTGCAGCTCCTTGCCCAGCTCGTCTATCCTCTGCTGCAGTCTCTTCCTCCTCTGCTCCGGAGGCAGATGGCTGTAGTCCTCCACGGACGGGGCCTGCATTGGCGGGGAGAAGACATTGGAGTAGGGCGGGTGCAGTACTTAGTTTAGACAGGTTTTGGTTTAGACTAGTCATTTGTTTAGACCAGTCATTAGTCCTACAACTACAACCCATCTCAAACCCTCACCCAAAACCTAACCTCCCACGGGGCAGCACACCTAAACCATAACCTTAACCCATGTCTAACCAATGACTAGTCTAAACCTAACCTCCCACGGGGCAGCACACCTAAACCTAACCTTAACCCATGTCTAACCAATGACTAGTCTAAACCTAACCTCCCACGGGGCAGCACACCTAAACCTAACCTTAACCCATGTCTAACCAATGACTAGTCTAAACCTAACCTCCCACGGGGCAGCACACCTAAACCTAACCTTAACCCATGTCTAACCAATGACTATTCTAAACTAAGTATGCACCCCAGTAGGGCTATAGCTTCTTCTTCACACACTGCACTAACTCACATACTGTATTATAGGCCCATCATGCCTAATCGGAGAGGGATATATACATACTGTACTCTCTGTACAGTAATCCTGGAAGGCTTTTCTGACACAGCATTTATAGCATGTGACTCTCCAGTGCTTTATTTCATTGAAGCCAGCAGCAGCTAAACTGTTAACCACATGAACGCTGGCCTGGCGTCCCTCTTCTGGGGAAAATACCTACCAGGCATGCAAGCTCACAGGTCGCATTGTCGTGACACTTTGTGAGCTTGTAGATCGCCTATTTCTTTGAAAGAGATTTGGTGTAGTCCCTGAGGGACCCCGGATAAAGAATATAGCTAGAGTTCATGTGGTTAAAGGACCACTTCACCACTTTTCAACCCATCTTCATATAATAGGTCCTCACTAATATGTTTTTCCTACTCGGTCTGTGTCTCATAGGAGGGCTGTGGGCAGTTCAGAAACCGTCCAGTGACATCGTCGATGGGGAACACAAGCTAATAGAAACTGCAGGCTTCCTAGTCCTGAAAAGTTGCAATGCGAAAATGGAAGCCATCGTTCTCACGAAAATCTAAACATTTTTGTAAAAAAAAAGTGTTTAAAAAATAATCTGCCTAATGATGTCACTGGAAGACGGTTTCTAAACTGCCCACAGCCCTCCTATGAGACACAGACCGAGTAGAAGAAAATCGTGACATTTTATCATGATTATTAGCGAGGACCTATTATATGAAGATAGGTTGAAAAGTGGTGAAGTGGTCCTTTAAATCCTTTGAGGCAGGTCAGACAATTCAGTGTTAATGCAAAGTTGAACTCTGGCAGATGTCTGGAAGTTGTACTGCTACCTGGTCATGGTGTAATTTGTGTTGATCATCTTTATCTTTTGGGTCTGTGAAAGAGGAGCCGACGGTAGTAGTGATTCTATTCAATCTCATTGTATGATGAAGAAAGAAAATCACACTTTTGAGCACCTAAATGAACAAGTGTATTTATTATTCATGACAAAATAGAAAAATAAACTATGACGTCATTGGTACTTAATTTTTGGGAGGCAAAATGGCTGTATTCATGTTACTTACATCTTTACCTCGACAGAAGTTCTCTAGCACAACACAAATCGATTAGGTCACCAAAATGGGTGTAGCACAAGCACCTCCGCTTGGCTTGTGTTACTCGTTTTATTATTAGCAGCAAAATGCACTTTGTCTATTATGTTCATTTATGTGCTTAAGTGGTCACGTTAGAATACAATGAGAGTGAAATGAATTGCTATTTCCGGTTACTCGCTCATAGATCACAGAATCAACAGATAGTAAAAATGACAGAATGACTATGTTGACTTATACAGTATCATGTCCCAAGTAGCTGAAACAATCCACAAGCTTCAACATGGCTTTAGGCCAGGGATGCACTGCTGTTCCATGAACCACACTAACTCAGCGCTGCCTCCTTTTAGCTCTCAAACTAACCTCAGAAAACCTAAAAACACCCAATGATGAGACACCGTTTGGGAGCTCCTTTATGGAATATATTGTCTTGTCAGTCTGAAGTGAGGATGTAACCTATTCTAACGGTGTTGAAGGGCACTAGTTAGGTACACTGTACCACTACTGTATGGATACTATGGGGAGTTGTCTAGGGTTATAGGGTTGACTCTATTGGCTAATGGCTATAGAGCGCCGCAGTCCCGCCCCCCTTTCATGACGACGCCAGGCCCAGGAAATGAATCCCAATGCATTTTCCCTATAGACATTTCACAAAGTATTTATTTAAAGACCTTTTTTAAGCGTCGTCGTACGAAGCCAACTCGACGACAAACACAATATTTTGGACCAAACAAATAATTACAAAGAAGAAAAACAACAAAAAAAGTGTTGTAACCCGCCGTTTTTTTTTCTACTTTCTAATTCATTGTTTGGCCCCAAAACATTGTGTTTATTGTCATGATTTGTCACGACAAGAGTCGGCTTTGTCCGCGGCGTAAACGTCTTTAAATAAATACTTTCTGGAAAGCCTATGAGGAAAATGAACAGGGATTTATTTTCCGGGTCTCTCGAGGGGGACGGGAGACGGGGGGGGGGGGGGGGGGGGGACGGGCGGACTGCGACGCTCTATAAACGGGGAGAACATGCACTTGTCTGGGTCTAAATACGGGATTTTAACACTTCTCGCACACACACACACACACACACACACACATACACACTTACCATCTTGACTGACCACTGAGCAGTAATGTGTGAACCATGCCAGGCAAAGAGACAGACAATAATGGGACAGCATGTTAGTGGTCAGGACGTCGGCCAAGCCAGAGCACATTAATTAAACTAGCCAAACATCAGCACATCAAACATCAGCCAGGTCGACGAGGAAAGAAAGCCACCCGAGCTACTAAAGCCAGACAACTGAGACAAGCCGGCCAGTTACAGACAGTAGTATAACTATGTCAAGCCAGCCAGCACGGTGGGCATAATGTCAGCAGCCGGCACAGCCCTTATACAGTCAGGATGTCAGCCAAACCAGCCATTCTACTGAAGCCAGCCAGCTCTTCTCTGAGTGCCATTAGACAGATTAAATCTACTCGGGGGCAAAGAATGACTGATCACATATAGTAGGTTCGGACAGGATTGATATGACTCTGAGCAAACAAACGGCTTGAGCGTACGTGGAACTGAGACGGTGGTGACACTGGTGTTAAAATAGTCCAGCGTTGTTTCACAGCACACTGACACATCATTAGCAGAGCCATGTTAGCACGCGACACACACACACACGTCGCTCACACACACACGTCGCTCTCTCACACACACACACACACACACACACACACACACACACACACACACACACACACACACACACACACACACACACGCCGAAGCCCACGCCCCCGAAATCCACCACATCAAACCAACTTAAAACACAGCACACACACACACGTCAAATTTAAACACACTGCACACACTGTCCATCAGCAAGGATCTCTAGTCCTGTGATTGAAACACACAAGCGTGTCTGATTCTAAACAGAGGCAGCAGGACAGAGAAATGAAGGACAGGGAGAGAGAGAGAGAGAGACAGAGAGAGAGAGAGAGAGAGAGAGAGAATGAGCGAGCAAGTCAGACAGAGTCCAGTGAATGGACGAGAGACAGAGAAAGGGACTAAGACTAAAAATGGGAGGAGGGGAAAGAAAAAAAATCACATCAATCCGTTTCACTCCAACACCTTAATGGAAGGCTCACCCCTCTCCTCAGGACCCTGAAAGATGGAATTCTGGGTACTGTAGTCTTTATCTCCGACAGACAGTAGCCTACGGGGTCGGAGCTGAACCGAGGGGGATAGGGGACGTACGCGGCAGACCGCGGGCGGTGTGGGGGCGGGAGGAGGAGGGGGGAGGGGGAGGGGGGGAGGGAGGGGGAGGAGAAAGGGTGCTGCTGGTAGTGGGATGAACAGAAGATACAAAGGGGAAGGTCAGGAGAACCACATACTGGATGAATGGGCTCTGTGCACACACACGCCATTTTGAACAGAACTCGGGCCCCCTTTCCCTACTTCACAGGTGTTACCGATGACACTAATGAAGGCTCTGTTCCATTCTGGTCAAACAGAGACAGTGTTAATGATACTAGTGAAGGCTCTGTTCCATTCTGGTCACACTGAGTCAGTGTTAATGATACTAGTGAAGGCTCTGTTCCATTCTGGTCAAACAGAGTCAGTGTTAATGATCCTAATGAAGGCTCTGTTCCATTCTGGTCAAACAGAGTCAGTGTTAATGATACTAGTGGAGGCTCTGTTCCATTCTGGTCAAACAGAGACAGTGTTAATGATGCTAGTGAAGGCTCTGTTCCATTCTGGTCAAACAGAGGACAGTGTTAATGATACTAGTGAAGGCTCTGTTCCATTCTGGTCAAACAGAGACAGTGTTAATGATGCTAATGAAGGCTCTGTTCCATTCTGGTCAAACAGAGACAGTGTTAATGATACTAGTGAAGGCTCTGTTCCATTCTGGTCAAACTGAGACAGTGTTAATGATACTAGTGAAGGCTCTGTTCCATTCTGGTCAAACTGAGACAGTGTTAATGATGCTAATGAAGGCTCTGTTCCATTCTGGTCAAACAGAGACAGTGTTAATGATGCTAATGAAGGCTCTGTTCCATTCTGGTCAAACAGAGACAGTGTTAATGACACTAGTGAAGGCTCTGTTCCATTCTGGTCAAACAGAGGCAGGGTGCTGCTATTGTGCATGTATTGTGCTCACTGGAAACACTCTCTGCTACACTAGTGGGCCTCAAAGTGTCCTTGAGTGGGTTCCAATGGGCCCGGGGTACGGGTGTGTAACTCTGAGAGTGTACAAATGGAATCAAATAAACATTTGGTTCCATTTGTACACTCTCAGAGTTATGGGGGTCCTGAAATGAAAAGGTTTGAGAACCACTGCACACTAAATGGAATGGAGCCTTAATTAGTATCATTAGTAACACCATAGACTCATAGAGCCCATTGGATTTAATTTGCTCTCTCTCTCTCTCTCTCTCCCTCCCTCTTTCTCTCATCCTCTGCAATGACATCACCCTTTAGTGGCAAATGCAGCTCTCTGGGCTCATGGCTTTTAAGAGGGGGCGGTTAATTTTGGTCAATATTGATTAGACACGTCTCAGCTGTCCGAGTGACATCATCTTTTTTTCTCTCATGAACGCCAGTCCCATGTGACCTCTCTGAAGAGAAGCTTTTTATGCATGAGAAATACTACGACTACTTCTGTATGCTGTTTACACGATATCATTTCATTAAAACGATACACAAAATCTATCTTGCATGTCGATTTAACCCATTCTGAACGTGTCGGCATCATGTTGTGCTTTAGCTATTGAAAAATAGCAGATCTACAAGCTCATATCGCGCCACCGAGTGGCGCGATACGAGCTTGTAGGTCTGCTATTTTTTGAAAAATCGAAGAGCGACTGACATTTTTAGAATCTGATCTCAGGTCAGAATGGGTTCATCAGACCAGTGTGTGTCCGGCGGAAACCTCGTATGAATCTGATCTCAGGTCAGAATGGTTAACTCTGAGAGTTCCTTGTTTGTCGGCTAACAACAGTCACATGATGGTATAGTTAATGATTGACCGACAGCCTTTATGGAGAGGGCCAAGGTCCACTCTAGCTTTGCCCTGTGGTATCATTATCATCACAAACACAGTATAATAAATCACAGGACCGGCTAAGCCAGCCACAGAACACCGACAGAGAGAGAGCACACAATTGGCAGGGGGGGGGGGGGGGGGGGAAAGAGAGGAAATAAGACATTTTATGAAAGCACTTTTGCCATAAAGAAAGCGGGCCGCTGTGACGCGTTCGAACGAGAAAGACGGGAAGGTGTTGCATATAGTTTACTTCCTCCTGTGTTTGTTACAACCTAATTTATACCGCGAGTTAAAGATCTGGCTTTAGTAGTACCTATACTGTACCTACTGTAGGAAAGACAGAACAGGTTGGACAGACAGGGGGCGTCATGCACCAGTAAGCACTTATATACCCACAATGCCTCAGTGCCATGTAGCATGTGCACCAGCGTTAGCGTACCGTTCAGTGTGTCACTTAATTTCACCAGATTACAGTAGACAACAATGTCATGTCGTTTGCGTGTTTTCCAACCATTTTCACACGGGAGGCCCTCTCCCTATCACGTCATACACCTTACAACCCTGAGTATGACGTGAGAGCAAACTGGCCGCCATGTGCATATTATTATGGTCAGAATTGAGTGTTGCAGCTTAGCCTTTTCCGGGGTCAGCAGGTGACCCCCCCCCCCCCCCCCCCCCCCCCTCCCCCCCGGCCCGTACCTTGGGTTTCTTTCCAAACAGCCAGAGCTTGTTCTTGGCTTTGCTCATGCGTGTTTGGGGTCGGGTCGGGTCGGGGTGTGCCGCCCACTTCTTTGTCCCCTTTAGACGCGGTGCTGATGGTCCCGTCGGAACCCGTTCTGCTCAGATTCTGACTGAAGTCCTCGAAGGGGAAATCACCCGGTGGCTCGAAGCCGGACTTGAAGGACTCGACCACGATGACGGAGTCCTGTTGAAGAAGAGAGAGGGTGTCAGACAATACAGAACTAGGAAAAAGGCACCGACAGGATAAAGAAACATAATTATAAGCCTGTCTTCCTTACTCCCTTCGTTACAGGTTCAAAGCCTCCATCTCCTTTCTCCCCTTTCCTTTTCCCCCCATTCACGTCCTTACCTTTCTCGTCTTTCTCCGGCCCCCCCTGTCCTTTACCTTTCGGTCGTCCACAGCCTTGGCGGCGGTCACCATGCCCTCCAGGCATTTGGAGATGATGGGGATGACCTTCGCTCCACCTCGGCGAAGCTCCGAAACGTCTCTCCCAGTTTGACCGTCCGCCGCTGGTCCATGTCCTGGAGGTTCTGGAGCACAAAGCAAGGAATCCACACCAGATTTCAGGCACCAAGGTCGCTTTTATGACATTTCTGAGACCATTCATGTTCCTGGAAGATGCTTCTAAACTTGTATTCTATCGCTAGTTTGATCACTTCAAATACTCTTTCATCGTAAAATAACTATAGGCTAATGGACCGAAAATAGCCAATCTACAAGCTCATAACATGGCACACTGCGACGTGTTTGTGAGCTTGTAGAGCTGCTATTTTCGGTGGCAGCATGCTTTCACGGAAGACACGCTTAGCTTCTATGGAATAGGAAATGAGTGAAATCAGTCGTGGAGACTGAGAACTTGAATCCATGAGTGTTTCCATGAGCACCATCCTGGTGCTGGGGGGGGGTTTACCTTGAAGATGTGTGGTATGGCGTTGTTAAAGTGTTTCCACTGTTCTGCGTTGAAGTTCTGGAGCTGGGCGGCGTACTCGTTCTTACTCTCGTCAGCCATGTGAGTTCGCAGATAGAATTGAGATTTGGCCTGAACAAAAAATACGAACAAACGCAGCCGTTATGTTATGACAATATCCCCCCTGCAGCCTTTACCAAACTGTGGTTTAGGATAATCGGAGATTCTTTATTAGGAATGACCTCTCGTTTTCAAGGGGGTTGGTGTTTGTTTGAGAGCACTGTTTCACAAGCTGTTTCAAATACAGCAAGTAGAGAAGCAGTAAACAAAGTATGTGACAGCTGACTAGTAACAATATAAAAGTCATGTTTGGCTGTAGTTGCTCAATAACTATGAGCAAAGAAACATTTTATGAACATGATTTACTCACTGAAATCACAGTGGAATTGGTTGAGGTTGAGCTAGTTACACCACTATAATTTAGATATAGGCCATTAAAGAGACTGTCAAGCGTTTGAATCTAGGTCAGAATGTCCTTATTGAATCACGCTGAACCTCCGTCAAATCAAAGCATTTCCAGATTCATTGCATAACCATTATTAAGAGTGTCTGTGTGGCCGATGGAACCAGCGTACCTTCTCCACCTCCGACTTGGTGGCGTTGATGTCATTGTCCAACCTGTCGTAGCTTATCTGAGATTTCTCTGACTCCTTACATTCTCTCTCAAACTTCTTCTTACTCTGAAGACAGAACGAGAGAAAAGGAGGGCGAACAGAGAGGCAGATGTATAAGTGCAAGAGACAGAGAGAGAAGACAGGGCACTCTGTGAACGCACGCATGGACACGAGACAAATAATTGATATCCTCTTAAGAGACAATGCTTTGTCTCTGTTCCTTTTCATAAGAGAGGGGTGAGAGACAGGAACTGGGAGCAAGAGGGGGAGAGAGAGACAGAGACAGAGAGAGAGAGAGAGAGAGAGAGAGAGAGAGAGAGAGAGAGAGAGAGAGAGAGAGAGAGAGAGAGAGAGAGGAGAGAGAGAGAGAGAGAGAGAGAGAGACACACACACACACACACACACACAGGGACACATCTTCCTGCCAGCCCATCTGGGTTGCATTAGTAGAGGAAGAGGAGACAGAACAGTTGAGACATTACAGTTAGTCACTGGCACTGCTAAATATGCACAAAACACACAAATACATTGTACACCTGTGGGGTAACACCGTGGGGAACATGACCGGTAGGCTACAACCCATAAATGTTGTGGTCTGACTGACATCATGGTTTGTTAAAGCCCTCATGAATGTCTAGCAGATGACTACTAGCAGTAATACCATTCGATTCCACATGAACCCATTTTGACCCGAGATCAGATTCTAAAAATGTCTTCTACATACTGACAGTTTTCTGAAAAAGCTATGTGTCTATGTCAGTCGTTCTTCGATTTAAAAAAAATAGCAGACCTATAAGCTCGTAGCGCGCCACTCGGTGGCGCGCTATGAGCTTGTAGATCTGCTATTTTTCAATAGCTAAAGTATAACATAATGCTAACACCAAAAGGGGTTCCCGCCCCCAAAATGGGTTAACGGCCTCATGAATGTCTAGCAGATGACTACTAGCAGTAATACCATTCGATTCCCCATATTTTCAGTGTTTCCTGTAAAATGCAGCAGCTACTGTCACGGATAATGACATTAGGAGCCATTCTAGCCAAACAGGACTCCCTGGAAATCAGGGTTTTTCTTTTGGCCCAGACAGCAGCATAGTCGTCCGGGCACCTATAGGCTGCTAATCTAGCCAGTCAGCGTGGCGCGGGTTCGACTACCCGATCCCGACGACCTTTTGTTATGTGTGAGCCCCCATTTCCTGTCAGTCTACTGTATACCTACCTATATATCAATAAAGGCATAAAAAGCCCCCAAACATATCTTACGAAAAATTATAATAAATATAAAAAAAAAAAAAATCTGCCGTTTCCACTGATCGAAATGAAACCAGGCGCTTAGGAGAGTTTTGCATAGGCTGGCGGCAAACCTTCAGCAAGCCAGGTCGTGCTGGAAAGAATGTACTGGGCTTGGGTCTGATTTCCATCTAAACAAGAAGAATCTATCAACATTTCACTTCAAGATTCATGTATCTTTTCCAGTTTTTTCATGTGTTTTTCATGTGCGGCGACAGTGCGTCATTAGACGAGGTGGCGTGGTTTTTTATGTGCAATGATGTCTTCCCTTTGAAATTAGGCTTTCTTCCTGGAGGCTGAAACCTTGACAGTCAATTGGGCCAATGAAAAAAACTGTGATATAGTGACATCACAATATCATCCCCCTCCCCCTAACCCCTCCCCCTTTATCATACACCAACAGCTGTGGGTGCGGCATCAGTTCAGGTGGATCGCCACCCATCACCGCCCACCAGGCAAACCAGGCATACTTAATGAACTGGTGGGCGTGTCCACATAAAAACGACATTTTAAACAAATACTGTACACTTTTTGGAGAAAAAAAATCTTGTTTTAGGGTGGGGAAAAAAATCACAGCACTCCATCTTAATATATTGTAAAAGTTCTCTTGAATTAGCATAGCAGTTAATCAGCTTTTTCAATGTGTTTTCATTGTGCAAAAATCACACAAAATTTTGCCTCTACCGTGGACATAGTTAGTTCAGGCAGTGTGTGTGTGTGTGGAGGGGAGGTGAGAGGAGGGGGGTGGGGAATTGGCCCTGTCCCTGGGCCTATACCCTGGACGTACTTAGATTGGGCAGTGTGTGTGTGTGTGTGTGGGGGGGGGGGGGGGGGGGGGGGGAGGGGTTGGCCCTCTCTCTGATCCCAGTAGGCCAGGCGGTTTGCCAGTTGGTTCACACTTGGAACATTATGTATTCCATTTATTAGGACAGTAAGTCCATGGAAGTAACCTTCACGAAAAGAAAATATATAAAAAATAATATATAATATATAATATGTTTTATTTTTTATTATCTTATACTATGGGCTTTATATTGCGCCACGCTTATCCCTAAACATATTTCCATTTTGAGATAGTTAAAACTATAGCCGGTCTACATCTACATGTTGTGAGCTTGTAGAATGGCTATTTCTTTTTTAAATAGTAAAAAAATGGCAAATAAGTTTAGGGATAAGGGTTAAAGGGCAAGCAAGATATAGCCCAAAATATACTTTTTTGGGGGTACATTTTAACCCCCATTTTTTGGCAGCAACCCCCTTTTGGTGTAACTTAAAAAAAAAAACTTTAAAAACACTTAACTTCAAAAAACTTAACTTAAAAATAAAATCTTAAAAAAAAACACAAAAAAGAGAACTTTAAAAAGAACCTTAAAAAAGTATGTAATTTATTCTAATTGTTGTTATTTCCATTTACGAGCTGCGTTCGCTTCCCGCGTTTGCGCGTCTTACTTCTCTTATGCTTTAGCTATTGAAAAATAGCAGATCTACAAGCTCATAGCGCGCCACCGAGTGGCGCGCTACGAGCTTGTATTTTTGAAAGATTTAAGCACCACTGACATAGAAACATAGCTTTTTCAGAAAACTGTCATTTTCACAGACATTTTTAGAATCTGATTAATTGTAATGCATCTCAGGTTCAGAATATTAAGGTAAATATTAAGGTGTTTCAACTTGTCTGAACAGTGTGATAGAACTAATTAATTTGGTTGTAACAGCGGTTTGCTCCTCGACGTGGCCGGTGTAAAGGACTACATTTAACAGCGGTTTGCTCCTCGACATGGCCGGTGTAAAGGACTACATTTAACAGCGGTTTGCTCCTCGACGTGGCCGGTGTAAAGGACTACATTTAACAGCGGTGTGCTCCTCGACGTGGCCGGTGTAAAGGACTACATTTAACAGCGGTGTGCTCCTCGACGTGGCCGGTGTAAAGGACTACATTTAACAGTGGTTTGCTCCTCGACGTGGCCGGTGTAAAGGAAGCTACATTTAACAGCGGTGTGCTC
>NC_139705.1:725000-740000 GCF_964188405.1 Protomyctophum parallelum
AGACATTCTAATGGTCACAAAAATATATGTATTACATGCATTTTAGTTACTTTTATCAGGGTTAAAGATGAAAGGTCATAGGTACATTTGTCCAGAGATTTTGAAGTTGTGTAAATGTGTGCCTCTGTGGGGGGTATTTATATGCAAATATCATGACCAATGGCATTGCAAGACTAAACAATGAACATCAATGATTATGTTTAGGTAAAAAAAAATAAGTAATTCATTAAAATTAAAATGTTACAGAGAAGCATCATTGGGGCTTTAATCATTGCTATAGATAGAGGGTATGCGCATGCATAAAGTGAATGGCAGATCGAGTGGCAAATCGAGCGGCAAAGTGAGTGACAGAGTGAATTTAATTTTGTTTAAAGTCAATCATTTAATGCAATCATATATGACTTTTCTGTTTGGATGTATGGGCTGTCAAGGCCACAAAGTAGTTTTTTGCCACTCAGTAGGCGTTCCCGCATAACTTCCAGGTATTATGATGATGTCATGCGCATGCATACCCTCTATAGCAGTGGTTCTCAACCTTTTTACACCTAGTACCACCTCAGAATTTTTTTGTCACTCCAAGTACCACCAGCGCCAAACGTGCCTGTGCGTGCGGTTACCATATACACTGTTATCACAATGATAATGACAATATGACCACCATTATAACTTATGTTAAAAAAGAATATATATATATATATATATATATGCACAGTTCACACAGGAGGCAAATGTATTCCTAATAAGAATATTTATTATTTTTCACAGACGTCAGCCAACAGAAGTGGGTCCAACAACAAGGGTCCAAAAATAGAAACTACTCATTATGCATAAGGTGCTGAAATGTATATATATATATATATATATATATATATATATATATATATATATATATATATATATATATAAATGGTCTGAAGTGGTTTGTAATCAAATCTAGTACAAAGTAACTAGTTTTCGAATAATTATAGTGGAGTAAAAGTACAATATTTGCCATTGAGATATAGAGGAGGCATTGAATGAACATCACTGATGACGTTTAGGTGAAAAAAGAACAGAAAGAAATTATAATAATTTAGTGATTAAATAAAATAAAATTGTTGCTAAAAAGCAACGCTGGGTGTTAGAGGGCTAAAGAGACACATGAGGCTGGAGAGCCTAGTGAGTTTGCACCTTCTTACAGAGAAGAGCAAAGGTTTCCAACAGGAAAAAAAATACAAGATATATTGTGCCAGTTAAATTATTGTTGGGAGCGTACCTATGTTTCCCAGGTTCTATGTTCCCCACCATCCAAAAAAGGTTATTTGTTCCCCACTTAGAATAAACCTAAACTAGAAACCTAACCTAGTAATTTTAGTAATTCTAAGATTAAAAGTATTTTAGAAACTTAGTCTTCGTGTTACTTTTGGTAGCAAATTCAACTTTAGGCCTGCCTAGACTATTAAAACTATCTAGTCTTAGCCAACCAAAATAACACTGGCATAAAATAAAATAAAACATAATTGCTCAGACTCAAACATTCTTTGTTCTGTACTTATACATACAATTGTATAGTACAAAACACTAAAGTCCTTAAACCAGCAACCTAACCTGGGGAACATAGGGATGACCCCTTCTTGGGACGAGTACAGGAAAGCACAGAAAGTATAGTTGAATAGAAGGGTAGTAGTAGAGTAGTAGCCTAGAGCGCTTTGGAGAAAAGTGTAAGTGCAGCTATATAAATGCAACATTTACCAAAAGGATTAAACCCAAGAAGTCACAATGGCTTGTTTCCATTGTGGTCCTGTGTATAGAATTAATCAAAATATAGGTTGGGTTAGGAAATGTAACTCCGTTTCCACTTCATTTTGTGTGCAGTGGATGCATAGTATGTCTTCTCTAGGGAGTCAGGTCTGCCTATGATAGCCTCTCGATCTCAGTTGTAGAAGTGCTCTCTTTTTTATTTTGAGTGGGATCATCCTAATTCACTCACACACACACACACACACACACACACACACACACACACACACACACACACACACACACACACACACACACACACACACACACACACACACACACACACACACACACACACACACAATAAACTACTTTCTGCACAAATGTATCACAGAATCAAATGAACATGCTTGCACACACTAACTGGAGGAAAGTAAATTCACACAATGACATGCAAATTAATTAACACCTACTGTAGCATGCCCATGGGCCTTTGATTGTCAATTTAGCCTCACAATGGTTAGCCAGCTACTTTTAGTTTTGAGGGAAAATGGTCTCAAACTGCTTTTATTGGGTTCAAACAGGAAAGCGCAGTTGATGATTAGATTCCAACATTAAACTTTTTTTTTTAAATCTTGAGCATGTAAAATTATACCATGGTTCCATGTTATACTCTCAACAGTTGAATTATTGTTAAACATCTGCATTACTTAATTTACCATGCAAATGTGGACATATTCTTTAGTTTGAGTCTGCAAGGCTAAATCTCATCAAATGGCAGCCCGTGGCTCAAATGCAGAATAAATATTGATATGAAAAGGGTTTTAAACCACTGAAATAAGGTATATATATTTAGAATGGATAAAAAATATGTGATTCTTTTGCGATTAACAATGGACAATCATGCGATTAATCACGATTAAATAGTTTTAATTGATTGACAGCCCTAGTATAAAGATATATTTTAGGCGTTAAGGACACTTATATTTTAATATATTTAGGCTTAAGAACATCACATTGCTTTACATTTTACAAGCTTGTCTCTGCCTGCCTAAAAATGACTTGATTTAATTATTGTATCTACTCATTAGGAGACCTGAGTATTCAAGGCAACCAAAGGTATGGCTCCCCCATATCTTGCAAGTATGATTGAACCCTACAAACCCTACAAACCCTCCCCCAGCCAACGCAGGGAAGCTGGAAGTACCCTCACTAAAAACGCCGGGACAACGCTCCACACGTCCCAAACTCTTCTCCCTTCTGGCTCAAACTGTGGAATGCACTTCCCATTGCAGTCAGAACTGCAGCATCACTCCCAATCTTCCGCCGTAGTCTGAAAACCCACCTTTTTAGACTCCATCATGGCCTATAGCACTTACCCTACCCCCTTAGATAGCATTTCTGTAGACTTAGATAGCATCTGATACAGACTTATAGCATGTTATGTAGACGGCACTATAATTGCATTGTATATAGTCATAGCACGCCATAGTACATATGTATAGCATAGTAGTATATATATAGTTTATATGTATAGTATGTATAGTCAGTTTATATGTATAGTTTATATACAGTATATAGTATGTATAGTCATAATATAGATATTCCACTGTTACTTTCTTAGCTTACGCATGTTTTATGATAAATGTTTTGTGATGTATTCCCATGCTTTTGTTCTTGATTATTGTAAATCGCTCTGGATTAAGAGCGTCTGCTAAATGCCTAAATTGTAAATTGTAAATTGTAATTCCACAAATAAGATAAGTTTTCATTTGTTTAATGCTGTTAAATGTGATGTTTTGTTTAAAGAAACAATTGAATTTTAATTCATCCTAAGGATTCTGCTTTATTTTCTGTTTATAAAACATTAAAATACAAGTAAAAATCACTTCACAATCATGGACTCACATGTGCCACACTGTGGCTGATTTGCTACACTACACCCATTGACACCTTTAAATTAAGTGTGAATCGTGGTACCACTAAAAGGGGTGTGGCACCACAGAGGCACCACGGAGGTCCTCAAGTGGTATCACTGCCATTCTCAACTGCTCACCACTGTATGTTCCTTATTATGTGAGTGTATTTCTCTTCAAAGCAAACAGCAGCAGGGCAGCAGCCAACAAGCGCTAGCAGTAAATTAAAAGGTGAGCTTAACAGATATAGAATATCTAAATATGAACACATTCAGACCGTACGACGTGTGGAAACGTCATAACTAATCCAACCGACTGATTGCGACGACGTGTGTATTGTCCGACGACGTGTGTACATGTACATGGGGTTGGCCTCTCCTTCTGCAATGTACTCCTTGCTTTTCGCACATGTGCCACGCATGCTGCCGTTGTTTACAGCTCAGAAAGAAAGGATCGCTCCGCGTAATCTAGGGAGCTCTCTGTGGTTTTGACCAGATGGCTATACTTCTGTCTTCATTTCTGACTTCAACATGCCTCTCACCTGCAATTGTAACGATACTTTATCGTAATGATCGTAAGGTATAAGCAAGCAACATTATGCCTCCCAGTTTTTGTACGGAACGGAAGCCCCCGACTCCGTCTCTAAATCAGACGAGAAACGAATGGACTGACGGGTTGCATTTATTTCTATCCTTGACTGGTGCACTGTGCGTGTGTGTGTGTGTGTGTGTGTGTGTGTGTGTGTGTGTGTGTGTGTGCGTGCGTGCGTGCGTGCGTGTGTGTGTGTGTGTGTGCGCGTGCATACTGGAAGAGGACCAGGGGAGCCCATACCTCTCACTTTTTCTGTGGAATTATGAGTTGAATGGAATGGAATGACCCTAGTGGAGCACATACACACACAATGCGGGTGTTGTGTTGTGTTTGTGCGTGTACATACAATACATGCAGTGTGTGTGTGTGTGTATGTGTGTGTGTGTGTATGTGTGTGTGTGTGTGTGTGTGTGCTGCTCGCTCGTGTGTGTGTGTGTGTGTACAGTATTTATGACATAAAGAGCAGCATGTATCTCAGGCCGGATTACATTAGTCAACCGATGCACGCACGCACGCACACACGCACGCATACACCACACACACACACACACACACACACACACACACACACACACACACCATTAGTCACCATGACACCAGTTTCAGGTCCCTGGTTTATTGATGAGGGGCGAGCTAAACCCCGCCGAGCGCTCCTTCACGCATGCACAAACACACACACACACACACACACACACACACACACACACACACACACACACACACACACACACACACACTCGTTGGTAATGTATCTATCTGTGACTCAGAGAGCGTAATGTTAATCTGGTTACTCTCTGGCAGAGTTAAATTAAGACTTAAGGCTTTTTTTTACTGCGTGCCGAATGTCGTCAACTGAGTTTGACGGACTATTTGATACCCAGTGCTGCACAATTAATCGAAAGAAGATCGCTATCTAGATTCAGAAAACCTGCATCACTAGTTGGAGGTCCAATTAATTGAGGGATCAATCCCAAAGGGACTTTGGTCCCTTCGGACACAATTTGTCTGGATGTTATATTCTCCTCCTTCTGCCAAAAATAGAAGTTCTGGCCGAACCGTACAGTTGGTTTTCACCAAACTTGGCAATATGGTAGAGGGCCATGCCAAACGGTGAGGACCCGAATCCCACTATATCAAAATGCTAACTTAGAACATACATAGATCATGAACCGTTTGACCGTCGGCAATGAAACTTCGTTATGCATACACGTCTCCTCATGCCGAACAACATTTGTGTTCTGACTTTTGACCTCTGACCTTTAGTTCGCCCACCATTTTGGATTATATGAAAATCACACCCGTGTGAACTGAGTGGTGCAACTCCCCTCTCTCTCTCTCTCTCTCTTTAATTAGCAGGCAACAGTGCAAGACTATCTCCCTCTCTCTGTTTCTGGCACAACAGCACCACTTTTGCCCCTACTGGTACTCTAAACATAGTCACATAGGTTAGGACCAAAGAGTATAAAGAAGGATAGAGACCGAACTGGAGCGTTAGCCCTGCTTCCCCCCGCTATTCATTTCAGTGGAAGTTGCTCAGTGGCGTTTTGAAGCACCCGGAAGACTGCAGGAAGTATAATTATAACTCAATGGCTCGAGTGAGCGGAAGTTTAGCCTAGCCTAGCCCCGGACCTCAATGTTGAGGTCCGGGCTTACGCACGTGACGTCATGAACGTCCGTCCACTTCCATTACAGTGCTGCAATTCCACATTTCACCAGTAGGTAGTGGCATCTTCAATGTTGGATAGCCTTATAGGGCTTGGTTATGACGGACATTGCTGTTCCTTGGAGTGGTTGCACCACTCAAAAACAGTTCCAATCCATCTCCTCCAGGGATCTGGACAAAGTTTTCCGTGAAAGGTTTTCCACACGATCTGTGGACCATTATCTGAAATCCTAGTTGAAGAGAAGTTTGTAAAATGTGTACAAAGAATATAGTTGCAAGCAACAGGCACTTTGAACAGGCATAACTCCAAGACCATGGAATGCACTTCCCATTACAATCAGAACTCCAATTTGAC
Source organism: Protomyctophum parallelum (assembly GCF_964188405.1). NCBI lineage: Eukaryota > Metazoa > Chordata > Actinopteri > Myctophiformes > Myctophidae > Protomyctophum > Protomyctophum parallelum. Next base: position 731,245 of record NC_139705.1, read on the forward strand.
CATGAATGGTGCAGCACTAGCAGCTAATTTGTGATTGGTTGGTGTGTAAAACCCCCAGATCCATTGTGATTGGTGTGTAAACCGAGCCAGCCAGCCAGCGAGTTTACCGGTGGATCAAAGAGGGAGGGCAGAATCCATTTGTACCGGCCGGTTTGGGGACCCCAGGGACCCCCCAAATGGTAACTCTGTCATTCCTCTACCGTTTTGGACGGGAGTGGGCTCATTTGAATCGTGTCGCCCCCCCCCCCCTGGGGGCGTCTTTGGGGGTCTCAAGGTTCGGGGACCCCCAGGGACCCCCAAATGGTAACTCTGTCATTTCTCTACCGTTTTGGACGGGGGTGGGCTCATTTGAATCGTGTCGGGATTTGCATGTCTTAATGACTGTTGGTAGGGCGTTCCACATTTTGGTGGCATAAAATTAAATTCCATGGCGACCCACTGTGGTCAAACCTCGCCAGTACACTCAATGTCACTCTTAAAAATGCAAATGTAAATAACAAAGTCAATAGTGCCGCCAAGTGGCCACTCTGTGCCAACACACTCCTTCCAGACTCACCGTGCTTTCCGTTATGTCGTCAGGTCTTCTTTTTTACGTTTACGTTAGAAACGACACTTTGCAACAGCAAATGAATGCACTTTAGCTGGTAGCAATGTTAGCACTTAGCATCTATAGTTCCCCTGAGTTCCCCTAGTTAGCCAGAAATGAACAATGTTATCTCAACAATGCAAAGCACAGTCAATGAACACAACACAGTTACTACAGGGCTAGGCTCATGACAACGTCCGACCCTCTCAAACAATAATGTGGTTGCACGCGACGCTCCACTGTGTCACGAGGTTCTTCACTCGAGGCTGCGGTGTTAGCGTCGACGTCCTTCCTCGTTGTCATCGCCGAACTGTCACTTCTCGCCAAGTGACGAAACGGATTGGTAGCCTCTTGCTTCTGATCTGATGTGTTTAATGTGAATTATGAACCAAAGTTTATTTGTATATACAGTAATGAAGGTAATATGACATCAACTCCAATACCACATCTGACATACAACCCCACATTAATACTCATAATTGACTGCAGCCAAACATGTGTAGTACTTAGCTGTTTAACATGCAAGAAACTCACACACAAATCAATGGACAAAAACAACACAAAACTGTACCTTAGTAACTTTACAGTACTTGTAAGAGGAAATTGTTTGTTTGCTTGGTATTTCTTGGTATGACGCTATGAGCCACATTGCAGATACACAAACTGTCAACACTGAAACACGCGGAAAACAGCAGACTTCCTCGGGTATGTGTAACACTAATAAATGTCAGGCGGAAAAGAGCAAAGGTTCCACCCTAGAGAACTTTGGTTCCTACGTAAATAAATAACTACAAAATCACGCGCCAACTGACACAGAGGCAGTTACATTACTGTTAAAGCTTTGTAACATGATGGGTAATTATTTGTATATGCAGGTGTGATTTATTGGCGTGGGTGTACAGAGGCTATAGCTGTTGGGATTTATATTCAAGTGTATGGAATATGCATTCAACAGGGTACTGTAGATGTGCGCATGCGCTAAGAACGAAGACCCGTTTAGTGGTTGTTGCTGTGAACCTCTGCATTTGATTTGTTTGAATTTATAACACTTTTGTTTGAATAAGACTATGAAATACACTTTAGTATTTAATGTTCTAAGACAATGCATGCATGCTAGAAGCCTGCTTAAAATTAACTATTTTCTCATGCATTTTGAAACTGTCAAGTAAACATCTACATATTGCCTAAAATCATACTTTTTTTTTTACTTTTTAAAACATTACAATTATGCACGAGATAAAACAAAGTATTTCATACATTCATTTTCAATGTCTATTAAAATGTACAACTTACACCAACATAAACAACAGAATCAATTCATATCAAATTCACATAATATTATGACAATGACTATTTTTTGACCGCAATGTAATTCAAAACATGTCACATTACATGTTATTAACCTTGAGACCCCCAAAGACGCCCCGGGGGGGCGACACGATTCAAATGAGCCCACCCCTGTCCAAAACGGTAGAGAAATGACAGAGTTACCATTTGGGGGTCCCTGGGGGTCCCCGAACCTTGAGACCCCCAAAGACGACCCCAGGGGGGGGCGACACGATTCAAATGAGCCCACCCCCGTCCAAAACGGTAGAGGAATGACAGAGTTACCATTTGGGGTTTCCTGGGGGTCCCCGAACCTTGAGACCCCCAAAGACGCCCCCAGGGGGGCGACACGATTCAAATGAGCCCACCCCCGTCCAAAACGGTAGAGAAATGACAGAGTTACCATTTGGGGGTCCCTGGGGGTCCCCGAACCTTGATACCCCCAAAGACGACCCCAGGGGGGGGCGACACGATTCAAATGAGCCCACCCCCGTCCAAAACGGTAGAGGAATGACAGAGTTACCATTTGGGGTTTCCTGGGGATCCCTGGGGGTCCCCGAACCTTGAGACCCCCAAAGACGCCCCCAGGGTGGCGACACGATTCAAATGAGCCCACTCCCGTCCAAAACGGTAGAGAAATGACAGAGTTACGATTTGGGGGTCCCTGGGGGTCCCCGAACCTTGAGATCCCCAAAGACGCCCCAAGGGGGGGCGACACGATTCAAATGAGCCCACCCCCGTCCAAAACGGTAGAGGAATGACAGAGTTACCAAAGACGCCCCCGGGGGGGCGACACGATTCCAACGAGCCCACCCCCATCCAAAACGGTTGAGAAATGGCCGAATGGCCGACATATCCACGGACCGGCCGACATATCAAACGACCGGCCGACCTATCCACGGACCGGCCGACCTATCAAACGACCGATGGGCCGGCCGGTACAAATGGATTCTGCCCTTGCTGGGATCAAATCTGCTTCACGTGGGTTGATGCCTGCAGGAACAACATTCTCATTGGTCATTTATCCTCAGAAAGAGCGTATTGTTAATCTGGTTACACTCTGGGAGTTAAATTAACCCATTTAGACCTGAGGATGATTCTACAAATGTCTTCTGAATGCTGACAGTTTTCTGAAAAACCCTATGTTTCTATGTCAGTGCTTCTCAAACATTTCATGCCAAGACCCCCAAAAATGTATGAAATTGGCCGCCGACCCCCATCTGAAAATATGTTGTTCCAGGCAGGGACCCCTCAGAATCAAAGATGAGTTAAAAACGCTCACTCTGAAAGAATATATATTTAATGATTTGCGCCACATTTTCCTGATTCTTCAAAGATAGCAGATCTATAAACTCATATAGTGTGGCACTCGCTATGAGCTTGTAGATCTGTTATGTTTTCAATAGCTAAAGTTTAACATAATGCTTAAAACACCAAAAGGGATTCCCGTCCTGGATGCGTTAAGACCGCAAAGCTTTTTTTTTACTGCGTGCCGAATGTCGTCAACCGAGTTTGACGGACTATCTGATACACTGCAGAGCGACTGAAGAGGTCGTGTTTCTCCATTTGATACACTGCAGAGCGACTGACGAGGTTATGTTTCTCTTGAAGGACCACTTCACCACTTTTCAACTTATCTTCATATAACCAGTGTTGGGGAAGTTACTTTTAAAAAGTAAGGAATTATAGTTATCGTTACTTATCTAAAAAAGTAATTTGTTACTTTACTTTACATTAAATTATGAAAGTAACTACTTTACTTTACTTTACTTTAAAAAAGAATAATATAAAAAACGATTTAAAAGAAGGTTTTTTGTGATTAATTAATCTCAATTAATCGCATATCAATAGGCCAATTTGACCTGATCATCAGTGAGCTTTTTTTCGAATGGATTTGGAGTGAATCAATGAATAGTGACTACATAAGCATAGGCAATTAAAAAAGTAGTAATAATAATAGTGATAATATTATTATTTATATAATGCTTCTCTGCGTAGCCTACTTAAAGACGCTTTTCAAGGGGAACATGAGAAAACAAATAAAAACTACTTTATTAGAGAAAAACTAAGACTATGGAATAAAATAAATGAAAGTGGAATGAGAAAGAAATATTCTAGAGGTGTGTTTGAACTTATAGGTGGTGGCTGGCATGTCTTGTGAGTTTTGGGAAGTGCATAGTTTTGACAGGTCTGCCTGCTGTGGTCAGTGAAACCCTGACCATTAAACACGGGCAGACGCAACGATAGGATACAGTCTATCATTCATTGTGAAGCCAGCAACATGTTGATGCAAACAGACGTGTACAGTAGCTGCTCGGCCTGCTCCAAATGATATTCCCATTCGTCTTTGTGTCTGCCCGTGTAAACGCAGCATCGAGTGTGAGGGTTGGGGAACGGATGGAAAGTACCATAGTGTTATTAAGGAGGACTCCTTGGCGATATGGACCAGAGTTAAACTAATGTTAGCTCCCATGCTAATTAGTTGCTAACTTGCTACCCTCGTTAGAAACAAGTTACCTTGGGTCGCAACTCGCAAGTACTCAAAATAGTGTTTAAATTTCAAACTCCCAAAGCAACCGATCTCGCTGTCATGATCCGCATTTGCCATTTTAGCGTGTGGTACTGTATTATGATTTTCGTTATACCGGCGATTTCTGTCTGTGTAGTATCTATGTATGTGTTACAAGGGTTCGTGTGTCTGAATAAATCTGTTACTGTTTACAACAGCCAGTAAGCCCACCCTGTAGACTGTCTCTGATTGGCTTACCCTGAAATCTGTCCCTACGTTAGCCAATCAATGACCTCTTCTGCGACGTGCTTTTATCATGTTAGGGTGTAAGCCATGTGGGCTGAGAGGCTAGTATGACTGCACAAACGAAACTGTCAACACAGAGAGCGCTCTCTAGTCTCTGCACTGCAGTCAGCAGCACAGAGACGCCTGTGATAGACTCACGGAGTCACGGAGCTGCGAGACTTTTCACTGATCACATAAGTTGACATAACGCGGGTAACGCTCGCACAATAACTAGGCCGTTATGGAATGGGGAATGTAAAGCGTTAGGTTACAAGTTACTGCAAATAGTAGTCACTAATGCTCAGGATAAAATGGCACACTGTTGTTCTACTCAAGTCTGTGTCTCATAGAAGCCGAATAGATAATGGACCTTGGTATGAACAAGGTTTTGACTGGATGACACTATTAGACAATGTGGAAGAATTCTTATTTGTGATAAACGTTTGCATGCCTGATATATCTCCTATCTGCTGTTATCTCTCCTATCTAAGGCTGTTATCTCTCCTATCTGCTGTTATCTCTCCTATCTGCCTAGTAGCCAAAAAGTGAACCCGGACATGTTGAGTACACCAACGTTTTATGTTAGAAATGTTTAGTATGGGTCCCCAGCATGTAGAAACTGCCGGATGCTAACTTGCATATGTTGAGCAATTTTCATAATTGGCATACTATGTGACCATACCATTACCAACCTAGCCATTCCAAGCATTAGTTTAGCAAAAAAACACTCATTGGGCTTAAAACGGCCATGCCCACAGGCTGTTATCTCTCCTATCTAAGGCTGTTATCTCTCCTATCTAAGACTGTGAGGGAGGGCAGAATCCATTTGTACCGGCCGTCCGTGGCCGGTGCCATGGGTCGGCCGGTCCGTGTGTGGGTCGGCCGGCCGTTTTTTTTTTTTTTTTTTTTGTACCGGCCGATGGGCCGGTCCGTGGATAGGTCGGCCGGTCGTTTGATATGTTTAAAAAAAAAAAATTGTACCGAAATGGTAACTCTGTCATTTCTCTACCGTTTTGGACGGGGGTGGGCTCATTTGAATCGTGTCGCCCCCCTGGGGGCGTCTTTGGGGGTCTCAAGGTTCGGGGACCCCCAGGGACCCCCAAATGGTAACTCTGTCATTCCTCTACCGTTTTGGACGGGGGTGGGCTCATTTGAATCGTGTCGCCCCACTGGGGGCGTCTTTGGGGGTCTCAAGGTGCGGGGACCCCCAGGGACCCCCAAATGGTAACTCTGTCATTTCTCTACCGTTTTGGACAGGGGTGGGCTCATTTGAATCGTGTCGCCCCCCTGGGGGCGTCTTTGGGGGTCTCAAGATTCGGGGACCCTCAAGGACCCCCAAATGGTAACTCTGTCATTCCTCTACCGTTTTGGACGGGGGTGGGCTCATTTGAATCGTGTGGCCCCCGTGGGGAGGTTCGGGGACACCCAGGGACCCCCAGGAACCCCAAAATGGTAACTATCAATTCTCAACCGTTTTGGACAGGGGTTGGTTGGAATCGTGTTGCCTCTCTGGGCGCATTATCGGGGTTTAGGAGGTTCGGGGACTCCCACATGGTAACTCTTGACATTTTCATGATAGATCTTTATGGATGGGAGGGAGACAGATTTATATTTTACCATTTATATTGATCTGCATATTCTTCTTACTATAGCTCTCTCACACACACTTTTCAGATATCACTTGATATGGACATTTAACCAAGCTATTTCCCGATTCACACGATTCAAATGAGCCCACCCCTGTCCAAAACGGTAGAGGAATGACAGAGTTACCATTTGGGGGTTCCTGGGGGTCCTTGAGGGTCCCTGAAACTTGAGACCCCCAAAGACGCCCCCAGGGGGGCGACACGATTCAAATGAGCCCACCCCCATCCAAAACGGTAGATAAATGACAGAGTTACCATTTGGGTAGCCTCGGTACCAGGCTTTCATTTTTGTTGGTGCAAAAATTGAAAGCCTGGAGGAACGCATTGGCCGCTCTGGTCTAAAATTGGGAGTCAACCCTTCCGGGTGGGCGTCGCTCCAAATGATGTGACGTAGCGCTGCACTAGGGGGGAGAGGAGGGGCCGGGGGTGACGGACAGATCGATGAGATCCAATCAGGGCGTGCGCAAATCTGAGCCGCGACCCGCCCCTAGACCAGAAACCTAACACGTTAGCTCAGGCTACCATGTGGGGGTCCCTGGGGGTCCCCGAACCTTGAGAACCCCAAAGACGCCCCTAGGGGGGCGACACGATTCAAATGAGCCCACCCCCGTCCAAAACGGTAGAGAAATGACAGAGTTACCATTTCAGTACAAAAAAAAAAGAAAAAAAAAAGAGAAAACGACCGGCCGGCCGACCTATCCACGGACCGGCCGACCTATCCACGGACCGGCCGACCTATCCACGGACCGGCCAACAAATCAAACGACCGGCCGACCTACCCACGGACCGGCCGACATATCAAACGACCGGCCGACCTATCCACGGACCGGCCGACATATCAAACGACCGGCCGACATATCCACGGACCGGCCGACATATCGCACCGCCCGGCCCATGGGCCGGTACAAAAAATAAATAAATAAATAAAATAAAAATAAAATAATAATAACCGGCCGGCCGACCAATCGCACCGTCCGACGGGCCGGTTGGTACAAATGGATTCTGCCCTTGCTGAAGACTGTTATCTCTCCTATCCTATCTCTCCTATCTAAAGGTACCACATCAATGCAACCGAATGAATAAATAAATTGACCGTAATACGAACCAACAAGGTTGAAAACTCGACAGTACCACTGGTGGTGGCGCTGTGTAAAACTCTACAGTACTGTTGGTGGTGGGGGCTGCGTGATGCCGCGAGAGAGAGAGAGATAGAGGGGGAGAGAGCGAGGGGGAGAGAGAGAGAAAGAGAGAGCGAGAGAGAGTGTGAGAGAGAGAGAGAGAGAGAGAGGGAGAGGCCTGCTTGTCTGACATTTAGCGGAGAGGATGCTGCAATCATTCGTCAGCCTCCAGTCTGACTCGCACGCACGCACGCACGCACAGCATGCAGTGATGCCACATCGCCAGACCGCATGTGATTAGTGCATGCATGTGTGTGACGTGCTGTGCACATATGCATAATGTCCAGTGCGTGTATAAGACCCCAGCCCAGACATTGTGCATGCATGCGTGACGCGCTGCTGTGCACATATGCATAATGTACGCCGTAATAAGACCCTATAACCCAGATTATGATGGATGGATGGATGTATGAATGGTTATGCTCAGTAAACTGACTGACTGTCTGACAATAAATGCACCGTGTATCTGTACATGTTGTATAGGTGTGTGTGTGTGTGTGTGTACGTCTGTAATCCACCTTAACTCGAGAACCATTCGCTCCACCAACTTCAAATTCGAACACACACGTTCCAAACACCACCACAGGGAGTGCAGTGCCCGGTATCGAGTCGGTGGGATGTACCGTTGTCCAGAAAACCACCTCAAAATGCTCTGGTCAGTCAGGCTCTGTCAGTGCATGGACCTAAATATTCCCAGCCTCTGCCTCAGCCAACTGGTTGCCATGGCAACCACACACACACACACACACACACACACACACACACACACACACACACACACACACACACACACACACACACACACCTGCCATTTGATTACTTAATCGGTCCACTTTTCACAGTTTGCACTCTTCAGACAGACAGACAGGCAGAAAGGCAGACAGACAGACAGACAGACACACACACAGAGATCTCCTCCATATCTGGACACAAAAGGGACAGACCGTTAAAATGGGCGCTATGACAACGGGTATTGCATACTAGTGGTTTCCCAACTTGCATCGTTACCAGTAGGCCTGTGGCCGACAGCCACAGCTCTGGTATAGAACAATGACAATGACAGGAGGAAAGGTATACAAGTGACATAAGAATGATGTAAATGTCCTCCTTTAGTCATTTCTCAGTGACACAATGTTCTCACCTTTTACTGACAATCCACCGTCTGGTCATTAATGACTTGATTTGTGCAGTTCTCATCTCCATGTATACATACAGACCATACATGA